>NC_057797.1:227815997-227836530 GCF_018294505.1 Triticum aestivum
GAGGCAGCCCGCCGTGGCCACCAGTGCCCTTTGCTGGTGCTGGACTCATTCTTGCAGGTCACCACGCACCGCCACTGAGAGCAGCACGGGGTTTTGTCGTGGAGGCGCTGGGGCGCGATCTTGGCGTGCCGGTGCTGGGAGCGCGTGAGCGCCTTCCCGGGGACGTGGGATCTCTTGGCAGCTCCCTTCTTGCTGCGCAGGCACCGAACGTGGAGGGTCTCGCCCTGGGGTTGCGCGCCTTGGAGCCAAGGCACCTTCTTGGGGAGGAGGCGGCGGAGGCGCCTCCTGAACCTCGCCCCCTGCACGGGACGGAGGGCGAGGCAGCGAGAGGGACCGCAAGGGGGAGCCCCCTGCGGCACTGACGAGGTTGGTGATGCGGGTGAGCCAGTCCTCGTAGAGGTCGTCGACGGGGCGATAGTGGAGGAGCTCCCGAGCCAAGAGCAGTGAGGCGTGCGCATCCATGGGTGCGCGACGGGCGTGGGACGACGAGCCAGCTGGAGTCAGCGACGTGGTGGCGGTCCGGCCATCCCGCCACACCGAGGGGTGCTGGGACGAGGCCTGCTGCTCGTTCCCCGTCGGGCCGGTGGCGGCGTTGGCGACGGGCGATGGGGAACGATGAGGGGGGCCGCCGACAGGTGCCGTCTGGGCGACGCGAGCGGTGTGAGCAGCCCGGCGCTCGGCGCGAGCCCGACGAGCGTCAGCCATGGACACGACGGAAGATCACACGCGAACAGCGAAAGGAAGATTCCGGTGCACCCCTACCTGGCACGCCAAATGTTGGGTTTCAGGTTCCGGCAGACCCTTCAGGTTCGAACACTGGGGTGCGCATGGAGATCTCTCCCCTACCGATCTACGTCTGATCCTCTCGTGCGAACTAAGATGAAAATGATGAACAACACAAGAGGCACGAGGTTTATACTGGTTTGGTCCACCGTTGTGGTGTAATACCCTACTCGAGTGTGTGGTGTGGTGGATTGCCTCTGGGGCTGATGATGGACAGTACAAGGGAAGAACAGCCTCGCGAGAGGTGTTCTTGAGCTGGTGGGCTGAACTGCTAGGGTGAGTTCGGTCGCCTCTCTCTCTCTCTCTCTGCTGGGGTTCTACCAGATCTCTCCCGGGGTCTCCTCCACTCTGTGGTGGCTAGCTCTATTTATAGATGCCCTGGGCCTCTCCCCAAATAGTGAGCGGGAAGGGCGCCAACAATTGGCCATTTCAAAGGGGAACATGTAGTACAAGTTATCCTGACCAAAGGTGGTCTTCGGCTGCCAAAGGCACTGGCAATGACGCCGTCTTGGGCTCCAAGGTGACCTCCGTCCTACCGTCCGGCTGGTCTTGGTCTCGTTGCACCGGAATGGTAACCTTTGCCTGATGCCTTGGCCTGTGCTTGCCCCCTTTGCACCAAAGGGGAAACAAGGACACTACGCAGGCCGGCGCCCGCCTAGCGCCCGCCTGGTCTCGATCGTCAGGGCTTGCGTCACGGGTTCCTCGCGAGGTACCCTTGCCTTGATCTCTCCGCCTCCTCATGAGCCTGCCTGATAAGGCTGCCTCTGAGGAAGCTTCCTGTCATCTGCCCCATGAGGCCTGGCCCCTCACGACGGTCTTGAGCTTGAGCTGATGAACATGGGCCGCGCTGGCCCCCCGCCTGAGCCACGCCACAGGCCGCAGGCAGGCAAGTCTAGGGACCCCCGTTCCCAGAACGCTGACAACTTGCTCTCTGCTTTCAATCATCGACCCTTCAAGGTGTTCGACAGGGAATTTTGCACCCTACCCAGCGCTCATTTGGTAGCAACTATCATGATTTAACCGATATGTTAGACTATAATTTGGAGAATGCCGAATACATGGATGAGGAGGACGTAGACACGGCTAATGCTTAGGTCGGTCCCCCCGTCGTATGCCGTTGGTCGGCCATATCCACCTATGATATTTACATGGTGGAAACCCCAAAGGACGGCAATGGCACTCCTGGGTAGGACTGAGGGAAGCCTAGAGATGAGCCTCCCAAATGCCGAAAACAACATTGTCGATCAAAACCATGTCGAAGCCATGCAAGCAACGTAGACTCGACAGAGAACAACACCGTAAATAATAAGGATGACCTCGCCAGAGACGTGGCCAACAAGCATCATCAAGATGACCTCGCAGGGCAGGAGGATCCGCTCAATCCGGAAAGCCATGAAGACACCGAGAATAGAAACTACCTCCCACTCTCTAAAGAGGAGGCCAGTGTTAGGGAAGACGATTTTATTGTCCCCGAATATCCCCTGGAGCAAGAACGGTTCAAGCGGAGGATTTTAGCCACCACCTGCTGCGTAAAGAAGCAAAAACGCAAAATCAAGGCTGAACAGGACACCCTCAACGACCGATGGACTAAAGTCCTAGCTGCCGAAGTGGGGTACGGCCGCGATCAGCCAACCAGTAGTTACCCTAAATGAAGGCTATTGCCCCAGTTCGACGATGAGGCTATAGAGCCAACACGCCTGACATATATATGCACTGAAGAGCCAGACCGACCCCTTGAGGGCGGGACAGGGAAGCTGACGACGCCAAACACCCAGCCACCCCACCTCGTCGTCACGGCAAGGATCAAGTGTGGCCCACTCACGAGTACAACCTATGCCAGGACCTAGACGCTCGTGGAGGCCGTACCAGGTCCATCTATGGACCCAGAGAGGACCTGCGCGCATACCGGGAAGGATACTACGATCGATTAAACCGTAACTATAGAGTCTGGGAGCAGCAGCACAGTAGGAGGGCCGAAGACCTCTGACGTGACGTAGCGCATGTTTGGGGCGCCTCACACCCCCTGTGTTTCACAGAAAGGGTAATGCAACATCAATTCCCAGAAGGCTACAAGCCTGTGAACATCGAATCATACGACAGAACCACATATCCAGTGGTATGGATAGAGGATTTCCTCCTCCACATCCATATGGCACGAGGAGACGACCTCCACGCCATTAAATATCTACCTCTCAAGCATAAAGGCCCATCTCAACACTGGTTGAACAACCTTCCCGAAGATTCTATAGGTTGCTGGGAAGAGCTTTAGGACGCTTTCGAGCAAACTTTTAGGGCATCTATGTCGGGCCTTCAGATGCTGACGATCTAAACTGTATCACGCAACAACCCAAAGAATCTGCGCGACAATTTTGGAACCGATTTCTGACTAAGAAAAATCAGACCGTTGACTGTCCGGATGCCGAAGCCTTGGTTGCCTTTAAGCATAGTGTCAAGGGAGAATGGCTTGTATGACATCTTGCCCAGGACAAACCAAGAACTATGGCATCCCTTACTTCCATCATGACTCGATTTTCAGCGGGCAAAGACAGTTGGCTTTCTCACAAGAGCACCAACCCAGACACACCTGGTACCTCCGAGGTTCCGGGCGGAAATGGAAAGCCCCGACGCAGCAAGAATAAACATCACCACAACAACGGTGAAAGGGAGGATACGACAGTAAATGCCTAATTTTGAAACTAGAAATCCGGAACCCAAAGAAAGCCCCTAAAGGAGATGGTGATGGCCTGTCCAAACTGGACATAATTCTGGACATGCCTTGTCAGATCCACGGCACATCAGAGAAGCCCACCAACCACTCCAACCGAAATTGTTGGGTGATCAAACAGGTTGGCAAACTCACAGTCGAAGACTCGGGCAAAAGCCAATGAACCAAAGACAATGATGAGCCTCGCAAGCCAAATAGTGGAGGCCATAAACCCTTCCCTTCCGAGGTTAAGACGGTAAACATGATCTACGCAACCCACATGCCGAAGATGCAGCGGAAGCACGCACTACGAAACGTATACTCCGTCGAGCCAGTAGCGCCAAATTTCAATCCATGGTCAGCCAGCCCGATCACTTTCGATCGTAGGGATCATCCCACCAGCATACGCCATGGAGGGTATGTAGGCCTAGTGAGACCCCATCATCGATCCATTCCACCTCACTAGAGTCCTAATGGATAGAGGGAGTAGCCTCAACCTGATATACGAGGATACAATGAGGAAAATGGGGATCGATCCATCAAGGATTAAACCCAGTAACACCACCTTCAAAGGGGTCATTTCGGGAGTGGAGACCCACTGCACGGATACCGTGACACTCGAAGTAGTGTTCGGATCTCTGGATAATTGCCAAAGCGAGGACTTGATCTTCGATATTGCACCTTTTCGCAGCGGCTATCACGCCCTCCTCGGCCGAACAACGTTCACCAAAATCAATGTCGTTTGCATTATGCGTGACTCAAGTTGAAGATGTCTGGTCCTTCGGGCATCATAACTATCAACGACAACACAAAACACTCACTTCAAACCGAAGAGCACACCGCGGCCCTAGCGGCCAAAGACCACACCGGCCCGTATAGGTCCGGATGCCGACCCGCCGTAAGGGCCGGTGACAATAGTAAATGGGTTCGAACCCGTTCCCCATCATGGGAACCCGCATGTGTTCTCCACGAAAAGGGATACACGCCCCACGGCCCACCCACATTCTTCACGCTCTACGTGCCTCGTCAGAACAACTTCGCATGCAAAATACCATTGGCAGCCGTGAGGCATACATTAACATGAAGTACATGTCCGGTTAAACCAAACCTCGGAATTGCCCCGTTTTCGGACAACCCGGGGACCAATTCCGGACACCCCAAAGCTTAAAGCTTCGTCGTCAGGGTCCTCGCCCATCAAAAGTCTCATCGAAGATCCCAATCCTTTCCTATTAGAAGCAAAAGCATAGACATGCAACATGGCATAGTGAAGGCTTCAACTCACGTGTCATGGCCCCGTGTCAACCTTTCCTCTGTCCATTTGCTTTTTTTTCATCTTACAAGTACTGCCTTCGCAGTTCGAATTGTATGGTTAGATGTGCCGAGCTTACAATAAATAATGAAAATGCCCTTTATGGTGTTCGGTTATCCGCATCCTGCGATTCATTGACTCCCTTTCCGATTCTCTCCTCGCTATTCAAACAACCCGACATGAAAATATATTAATCAGTCATGAGTTTGATTTACATATCAGCTCGATATCTTCAAGTCTGGCACCGCTTCCCGCCAGGTGTCCGGTGTCTCGGATATTGCATTATACGCATCGGTTTCGAACTATGTCTTGGGTCAATAGTTGGGTTGCCCGGCTCCTATGCTTGCCTCTTATGTTCTGCATGTTCGGCTAAGAGGGCAAAGGAAGAACCCCTGCGATTGTACTTATGGTTTGCCCGGTCAAATACCTCGGGAGGAGAAATCCCACTTGGCACAAAATTTCTACAATTACTCAAGCATTACAATTTTTGAACACTAGCCCTCTATTGCCCGCGCTCCGGTCATCACCTGCGTGAAGTACTGCTCGGGCCGGCACTGCTCCTTCCCTTGGGCTAGAGGACCAGTGGCCATCTCCATTGGATTAACCCTTGGCCAATGGACCATGGTCTTTGCAAATGCGAGCCTCGCCCCCTCAAGGCACGCCGATCGCTTCACGGCGTCACTCCGGAGCAGCACCTCCTGCAGTCTCTGCACAAGGCCGAAGTTGGTCCCCGGAATGGGCTCGGCCAGCCACAGGCTGACACAGAGGTCAAAGCCACCTCGGACATCCGATGCATCTCAATCAGCTGCTTCATTTGATCGCTGAGGAGGGAAGGACGCTCAGAGGCCAGAAACTGTGACCAAAAGAGCCATTGCGTGGAGTCCTCCTCGCGGTTGGCATAGTGTCTTGCCACGGCCGCCGCATTCTTCGAGAGTTGGACGAAGACGCCTGCGGAGCACCAGACACTCATTAGCAGGGCGAATCTATTGCCTCCAAACACACTCTCCAGTAAATATTTCTTACCAATAGCAATTTGCACGGCTTGCCGAAGCTCCTCCTGGACACCTCAGACGTCACTCCTCGCCTCCTGGAGCTCTTTCTCTGCCTTGGACAGACGGGAGGACTACTCCTCCCGCCCCTTCTCAAGGGCCTCAAGCTTCTCAGCGACATCCTGGAGCTCCCCTTGGACCTCGTTTACCCGAGACTCATGCTGCTTAGCAGCATGCTGGGCCTGCTCAAGCTCAGACACCGCCCTCTCAGCGGTTGTCCTCTTCTCCGCCGCCTCGGACTCAGCTTTCTTCAGGGCCTCCTTTAAGCCCTCGACCTCGGCAGCAGCAGCTGCAATATCATCAAGATAAACAATCAGTAAATGGTCCAGCCAGTCCCTATCTGGCAAATACCCATCTTTTACATAGCTTACCTTGCGCCTCGTCAAGCCGTTTTTTGACAAGGTCCAGCTCTTGATCGGAAAGCTTGAGCTTCCGATCCATCTCCTCTAACGCCGCAACATTAGTAGGCGCGGCCACGGAAGATGCCTATGTTAGCATCAGAAATGTCAACATTGTTAACCAGCCTACCGAATTTGATCATTTGCAGATCTCTTCGAAGATCCTGGCAGAGTCTCGGGGGCTGCTATGTATGCGGCCTACCTAAACCAACAACTATAACCACATTATGAGGAAAGATCATTACTTGACTTACCTCAAAGCCTGTTAGAAGGCCTTGGACATCATTGTTCAGTACAGATTGGATGTACCGAACACTCTGCATAACCGCACCCATAAGGGTGCGGGGCCCTTCAACAATGACGGAGTTGCTCACCAACTCCTCCAGCATGTCCGGACAGCCCACCACCGCCCGTGCGGAGGAGTTCGGTGCTGGCGTTGGTTCCCCAGCCCCCTCCTTGCTGGTAGGAACCTATGTCATCAAGGGCCTTCGAAGCTCGCGAGCGATCAATGGAGGGGGTCCAGATGGCCCGAACACTTTTCCCTCGATGGCCAGGAGGGACGCTTCCTCCTAGTCTTCGGTGACCGAGGTGTTGACCTCGGCCATTATGGCATCTACCTCCCCCTTCGTGTTTGGAGGAGGAGTAGTTCTTTGGGACCGCACCTCCTCAGCCTCTTCGGGTACCAAAGAAGACGCGGAGTGCCCCATAGACCCACTATCTGCCAGCTCAGAGGGCGGAGACGTCCCTTCCGAGGTTTGCTCGGTGGGGCGCTCATGTGGGGGATTGCAATTCGGAGGGGTTAGCCTTCAACTAAAACAAACTACTGAAAGCATGATAGCTGAAAATACAGACGCCTTACCTGCTGGTAGGGGGCTTCACCTTGGGTCCCTTCTTCGGGAGCTCCTCGGACGCCTTGGACTTCTCGTCATTCGAGCTGTCCGGTATGACCAGCTTAGGCCGGAGTTGTCTCTTTAGGGCCGGGGAAGGTTGGACCTCCTCAGATGCCGGCCAGTTTTTGGAGTGCGAAGAGGCACTCTCCTCTTTGTCCTTATCCTCCTCACCCCCATCCTGTACGGTTGAGGCTGCAGCATCTTCGGACCGGTTGCACAGATGGATCCTGCGGCGGAGGCCGTCCCTGGCCTCCAATGCTTCTTGCTTCTTGCCCTTCCTAGCAGGCACCTTGTAAGGCTCCATGACCAGCATCTTCTCCAGCTGCTCTGATCAGGGCTCCTCCGGCAGTGGCACCAGGTTGTTGATCTTCTTGGCCTTGATGAGCCAGCCCTGCAGAATCCACGTAACAAGGTTAGATCGTATCTCATGTAATGTGAATATCCGAACACTCTTCGAAGAGACATGCCACTCACCTCCCTTGCGAGATTCGCGGCCTCAAGACCAATGTGCTTCCCCTCGGTCGGCCACTCCTTCTAGGGCTGGAATAGTTGGCCCCATATCTTGTCGAGAGTCGTGCCGAAGAGGTGCCACACAGTGGCCGGATCTTCGGGCTCATGCTCCCACATGGGCTTGGCCCTCTCCTGCCAAGGGAGGAGCCCGCGGTGGAGCATGATCTGGAATACATTGACCAGCTTTGCGCCGGTCTCTATTACACTGTCGACGCACTTCTGCAGCACTTTGGTGTCGGCAACACAACCCCAGTCCGGACTCTTGTTGGTCCAGGAGGCCAATCTGGTTGGGGGTCCGGACCAGAATGCGGGGGCCGCTCCCCATGTGGCATCCGTTGGCTCGGTGATATAGAACCAGTCCTTCTGCCACATCTGGACGGTGTCGACGAAGTGGTCGTCCGGCCACTGGAACCATGTCAGCTTGCTGATCATGGCCCCTCCACAGTCTACGTGCTCGCTGCTGACCACCTTGGGCTTCACATTGAACACCTTCAACCATAAGCCGAAGTGCGGCTGGACCCGGAGGAGTGCTTCACAGATGACGATGAAGGTCAAAATGTGGAGGAGGCAGTTGGGGGCTAGGTCGTGGAAATCTAGCCCATAGTAGAACATTAGCCCCCTCACAAAGAGGTGCAGGGGAAATCCTAGCCCCCTAAGGAAAGGGAGAAGAAAAACTACCCTCACGCCCGACTGGGGCATTGGGATGATCTGGCCCTCTTCGGGGGCTCAATGGGCGACGTTGGCCGGCAAGTAGCTGGCCTCCTTCAGCTTCAATATATCCTTGTTAGTGACAGAGGAAGCCTCCCACTTCACATTGGCGCCAGATCCAGCCATGGTCGAAGGAGTTAAAGTGGGATTGGCTATGGAAGCAGGGAGAAAGGGCACTAGAGCTTTGAAGGATTGTGAGTGAGGAAGGTAGGAGAAGGCGTGGGATGCAGATTGTAGCACCCCCCCTTTATAGACTGTGGGAAGGCCAGAGATCCTTTCTTTCACGATGTTGGCCTCTCCACTTCCGATATCTCCGCAATTTTATGAGCGGGGAGGGGAATCCAAATCATTAACCATATCCCCCGAAAAGCGGGACACGATCTCCACCTTGAGGGGACGTGTCAAGTGTGGTGTCAGCCTCGAGCCGCGCTTAGAGAAATAGTAACTGCTTGGCGTTATGGCCGGAAGTGACTCTTCATTGAAGGAGAATAAGTTGTAAGATAACGACACTATTTGCACTTGAGCAATGTTTTTATTATTACCTTCGGTGTTATGTAAAACAACCGTTTCGGATTCCGGACATCACTTGGTACCGAACAGGGGGGAGACTTGTTGAGGAACTCGCCCTGCAAACCAAATACTCATAGGATGAATGGATACCGGATACAAGTCTCGGTGTTGGAGCCAAGTTCGGGGGCTACCGAGGGAGTAATGGACTAAGGGGTCCTCGAGGCAACGACCCATTATACATGGGCCAGACTGGTGGAGTTGTACTATGGCAGGAGATCTATGAAGTCATGGTGTGCGCTCCAAGTCAAGAAGGCATATGATCTCTTTGATTCCTAATTGTAATCTATCTTCGGTAACCATAGCCCTATCAGTGTCTATATAAACCTTGGGTTGTAGTCATTAGGGGGAGAGCTATCTTCACCCCATAGCTTAGGGTTAGCCCCTACTGATCTCGAGGTAGATCTACTCTGTAAACCACGATATACAATCAAGCAGGACATAAGGTTTTACCTCTTCGAGAGGGACTGAACCTGGGTAAACAAAGTGTCGCCGTCCCTTGTTACCCATCGATCCTGGATCCACAGCTCGGGACCCCCTACCCTGAGGTATGCCGGTTTTTACACCGACACCCTCCACCAATAATCACACTCCATGGTTAGCCGAAACCACGGGTATCGTCGATACCAACAACAGTCCTGGCGGAGTTTCGTTTGATTATTATATTTTGATTTGATTTTGAGCATGGAACTAGGCATCCCGAATACCGGCCACTTTCTCGTGAATGACAAGTGAATAAACATTCGTCATGAGAATAACCCACCTAGCATGGAAGATACTGACAGCGCCCAGTCACTACATGAGAGATTCGGGCATATAAAACAGATTATATCTGAAGATTTAGAGTTTGGCACATGCAAATTTACTTGGAACGGTAGGTAAATACCGCATATAGGTAGGTGTGGTGGACTCATATGGAACAACTTTGGGTTTAAGGAAGTGGAAGCACAAGCAGTATTCCCACTTAGTACAAGTGAAGGCTGGCAAATAGATTCAGGAGCGACCAACTAGAGAGCGACAACGGTCATAAACATGCATTGAGGTTAACCAACATTGAGTGCAAGCATGAGTAGGATATAAATCACCATGAACATAAATATCGTGGAGGCTATGTTGATTTTATTTCAACTACATGCATGAACATGTGCCAACTCAAGCCACTTGAACCATTCAAAGGAGGGTACCATCCTATCATACTACATCATAACCATTTTAAATGCATGTTGGCACACAAGATAAACTATTATCCGCTCCTAGCTAATTAAGCATGGCATGAGTAACTATAATCTCTAATTGTCATTGCAAACATGTTTCATTCATAATGGGCTGAATCAAGAACAATGAGCTAATCATATTTACAAAAACAAAATAGGTCGAGTTCGTACCAGCTTTTCTCCATCTCAATCATTTTGTCAAATATCATCATTATTGCCTTTCAATTGCATGACCGAACGATGTGGATAATAATAAGAATACACATGCATTATGGCCGGAAGTGGCCGAAATAGTAACTGCTTGGCGTTATGGCCGGAAGTGACTCTTCTATGAAGGAGAAAAAGTTGTCAGATAATGACACTATTTGCGCTTGAGCAATGTTTTTATTATTACCTTCGGTGTTATGTAAAACAACCATTGCAGATTCCAGACATCACTTGCTACCGAACAGGGGTAGACTTGTTGTGGAACTCGGCCCGCAAACCAAATACTCATAGGATGAATGGATACCGGATACAAGTTTCGTTGTTGGGGCCAAGTTCGGTGGCTACTGAGGGAGTAATGGACTAAGGGGTCCTCGAGGCAACGGCCCATTATACATGGGCCAGACTGGTGGAGCTATACTATGGGAGGAGATCTATGAAGTCGTGGTGTGCTCTCCAAGTCAAGAAGGCGTAGGATCTCTTTGATTCCTAATTGTAATCTATCTTCAGTAACCATAGCCCTATCGGTGTCTATATAAACCTTGGGTTATAGTCATTAGGGGGAGAGCTATCTTCACCCCCATAGCTTAGGGTTAGCCCCTACTGATCTCGAGGTAGATCTACTCTGTAAACCACGATATACAATCAAGCAGGACATAAGGTTTTACCTCTTTGAGAGGGACTAAACCTGGGTAAACATTGTGTCGCCGTCCCTTGTTACACATCGATCCTGGATCCACAGCTCAGGACCCCCTACCCTGAGGTATGCCGGTTTTTACACCGACACCCTCCACCAATGATCACACTCCATGGTTAGCTGAAACCACGGGTATCGTTCATACCAACAACAGTCCTGGCGGAGTTTTGTTTGATTATTATATTTTGATTTGATTTTGAGCATGGAACTAGGCATCCCGAATACCAGCCACTTTCTCGTGAATGACAAGTGAATAAACATTCGTCATGAGAATAACCCACCTATCATGGAAGATACTGACAGCGCCCAGTCGCTACATGAGCGATTCGGGCATACAAAATAGATTATATCTGAAGATTTAGAGTTTGGCACATGCAAATTTACTTGGAACAGTAGGTAAATACTGCATATAGGTATGTGTGGTGGACTCATATGGAACAACTTTGGGTTTAAGGAAGTGGAAGCACAAGCAGTATTCCCACTTAGTACAAGTGAAGGCTGGCAAATAGATTCATGAGCGACCAACTAGAGAGCAACAACGGTCATAAACATGCATTGAGGTTAACCAACATTGAGTGCAAGCATGAGTAGGATATAAATCACCATGAACATAAATATCGTGGAGGCTATGTTGATTTTATTTCAACTACATGCGTGAACATGTGCCAAGTCAAGACACTTGAACCATTCAAAGGAGGGTACCATCCTATCATACTACATCATAACCATTTTAAATGCATGTTGGCACACAAGATAAACTATTATCCACTCCTAGCTAATTCAGCATGGCATGAGTAACTATTATCTCTAATTGTCATTGCAAACATGTTTCATTCATAATGGGCTGAATCAAGAACAATGAGCTAATCATATTTACAAAAACAAAATAGGTCGAGTTTGTACCAGCTTTTCTCCATCCCAATCATTTCGTCAAATATCATCATTATTGCCTTTCAATTGCATGACCGAATGGTGTGGATAATAATAAGACTACACATGCATTTGACTAAGCTAGAATCTACAAACATTTATTCAAAGGAGAAGACAAGGTAATATGTGCTCTTTGTTAGATCAACAATAATGCATATAAGAGCCACTCAACATTTTCATCGTTGTCTTCTCCTTTTGACCCATAGAAAAAGAAAAGAATTTAAAAGAAACACACTGAAATATTTTTGGAGTTTTTATTTTTCTACAGAAAGTAAAAACAAGAATGAGAAAACTATTTACATGGGAAAGCTCTCAACAAGCAAAAGAAGAACAAGAAATCTTTTTTTCTTTTAATACTACTACTAAATAAACTTGGAAAGAAAAATTAAAAAGAAGCGAGAACTAATTTTTTTGATTTTCTCAAAGTTTTGCAAACACACAAGAAGAAAGCAAGAAAAATAAAGTAACATGGATAATACAATGAAAAAGTTTGAACACCGACAACTTGAATGAATGTGTGAACATGAATGTAATGTCGGTGAGAAATACGTACTCCCCCAAGCTTAGGCTTTTGGCCTAGATTGGTCTAGGGTCACGGCTCGAAATAATCCTCTCCTCGATACTCCAGAGGGTCCTGAGGGTTCCACTAGTTAGAGACTTCATGTGGCTCCCACTGATAAACAGGTTCCTTATACAGATCAGGTGATAGTGCAGGCTCAGGAACTGGGGATCGCATCTGCTCCCAGTATGCATAAATATCCTCGGGCATAATAATGTACCTGCCTGAATAATATCGAACAAAGAAGGTGTAGGCACGGTAATAATCTGACAAGTACCCTGACTGAATACTGGGTTGTAGATGAGCCGCTTGTCATCGTCTTTGGCAACAAAATCATGTGCTACCATACTAGCATAGTTTAAATACTTAGTGGGCAACAATATTTCCTCCTCCTCATCATGCCTAATGGGTATCTCAAAATGTATAGCAAGGCGGGAGGCATAGATACCTCCAAAGATAGGGCCCTTCCAGCGGTTTGTGTTTAACCGCCAAGCAATAATATCGCCCAAACTAAAAGTTCTATCACAATATAAAGCATGGCGCAAAATAGCAAGGTCAGGGGCACTAAGGCCTCCACTCTCCCCACGACCAATCAAACATCTCTGAGCAAATAATAAATAATAATGTAAAACAGGAAAATGTAAACTAGCTACACTCGCTTCCGACACTCCTCTCTCTTCCCCCACAGTAGTTGTAGCAATAAAGTCCTCCTCGTCTCTAGGACGTGGCTCAGTAACGCTGCCCAGAAAAGGTATTTTGCAAACATCGCAAAAATCATAGAGTGTCATTCGCTTAGGCACATCATGATGAAGCTATATACCTAGGGTAGGGTCATGGATCTGTCCAACGTACCCTCCCCAAGGACATCTCTACAAGGAATCAGAAGCATTCGAAGAGAAACCATCATCCACTTGACCATGAAGATGTGTTCACTCGACCACCTTGAAGACACTCGACCACCAGATGATGAGAAACCCTTCGCTCCGCAACGGTCGGGGTTTAAGTCATAGTTTTATGGACATTTATAGAACTTTACTTCGGACGTTACCAGTAATGCTCCTCCTTTATGAACATTGAACCCTATGTAATGGAGGGGAAGCAAGGGTCCTGGCGCACTCTATATAAGCCACCCCCTCCTCTGGGACAAGGGTTCGCACCATCTGTAATTCACATGCATATATCCAGTCGACCGCCTCCGAGCTCCGAGACGTAGGGCAGTTACTTCCTCCGAGAAGGGCCCGAACTCGTAAAACTCGCGTGTACAACTCCTCCATAGCTAGGATCTTGCCTCTACATTCCTATCCCCCTATTCTACGTCAGGCTTAGAACGACGACAGTTGGCGCCCACCGTGGGGTAGGTGTCTTAGTGACTTGTTGGAGAAGTTGCAATTTTTCTGATCCATTTCGTCATGGTTTCAGGCGGAGGTTTGGCTGAGGGCCGCGAGATCTGTCTCGGCGCGCTCGTGTTTGTTGCCGACAACTCCGCTTGGCTTCAGGAGGCTCCACTCGACGTCGACGTGCTCCCCGCCCGCGGGGCGACACATTTTCGCGCGTGCGTCCGCGGCGTCCTCCTGCGGCAGCCGTCGACCCAATATCGGTCGGCTCCAACAGCTTTCCCCCTCCCTGCGGCTCGCCAGAGAAAACGTTCCGGTCGGTCGAGGCTTCAGCGGTGGGTGAGGCATGCGGTGGCCCGCCAGTCGGCCACCCCTCAAGTCGCGACGATCGAGCCCGACGAAACTCTCTACGGCATGTTCGATCTGTCAACTGGCTCCATAGAGATCGCATCCGAGTGCGACAGAAGCGACCCATCGGCTGAAGTTTTGATGGTCAATGGACCACGCAGTCCTCCTAGCTTCACCCGTGAAGACGGAGGCGACGGGAACAGCGATCCGTCGCGCGTTCATGAAGAGTACCGCCCTGAACCCCTATCTTCGCAGCAGAGGGAGGAACTTCGCCGCTCGAACATGGATGCACTACATACTCCTATAGTTGGAGAAACCCTTGAGGCCCAGGCCTTGGAGCAGGCGCGCTTGGCCAACTTAGCTGAGCACACTCGACTGGAGAACCTCCAGCGCGCACTCGACGATCGCGCTCGGCAGCATGCTCCCGAATCCAGTCGACGCCAACTTTTTCCACCTCCGACTCAGGTATACCGAACCCCGATCTAGAATCTAGCAGCTGCTGCCCGGATAGCAGAGTCGATCCAACCTTCCCAGTCAGAAGCTGGCCGAGGTCTGGTGCAGATCCGAGCCTTGCTCCGGGTGAGGGGAGAGCAGAATACGGTCGTATCTCAGTCGCGAAATAGGATCCATAGCAGATCCGTGGTTGTAGACACAGTTCAGTCGGCCCATAGCCCAAGATCGCCCCCGAGGCGTGAGGGACGTGGAGATCGACGAGATAAGTACAGAAACCGTGAGCAGTATGATCAACGAGCCGATTGTGATGATCGTCATCGAGTGCCCACGCCTCCCCCAAGGAGTGGGTCGTACGTGCCTCGGCAACATGAAGACAGACGCCCTCACAGTGTTGGGCGAGGTATTCCAGTCGACCCCAGGGAGCCAGGCTTTGATGCAAGATCCATTCTCGTTCAGGGCTTGGTCGAAAAAAACAGAGCTCACCGAGAGGGCCATGACAGGGATAAGCAAACCAGCAACAGGGTGCATGTCTCAGGTCCAGAGTGCTTCAGCAGAGCTATCAGAGCTGCAGTGATTCCCCCCAACTTCAGGTTGGCGACTAGAGTCAGTAAGTTCACTGGTGAGTCCAAGCCTGACACTTGGCTTGAAGACTACCGAGTGGCTGTCCAGATTGGTGGCGGCAATGATGAAGTGGCCATGAAACACCTTCCTCTAATGTTGGAGGGCTCGGCTTGAGCATGGCTGAATCAGTTGGCGCGTGGCAGTATTTATACTTGGGAAGATCTCGCCCGAGTGTTTGTCAGAACATTTGAGGGCACTTGCAAACGGCCGACAGGTTTGACAGAATTACAGTGTTGTGTTCAGAAACTGAATGAAACTTTGACGGATTATATCCAGAGATGGATCACCCTACACCACACGGTAGAGGATGTGTCTGATCATCAGGCAATTTGTGCCTTTAAGGAAGGCGTCAGGTATCGGGAGTTGAATCTGAAATTCGGTCGGATAGGAAATATGACTCTAACTCGGATGATGGAGATTGCCACCAAGTATGCCAATGGTGAAGAAGAAGAAGAACGACTCCTGAGTGGCAAGCACAAAGAAGTCGCCCATGAAGCCGGAGGAGGAAACTCCCGTCGGAAACAGAAGCACAAGGCCGAGCCAGCTGCTCCTGGTGAAGCCTTGGCTATGGTTCAAGGAAAGTTCAAGGGGAAGCCCAAAGGGCCGTGGAACCCCAAGAAAGTAAAAGATCAAGATGAAAATGACATGTTAGATCTGCCGTGCCACATCCACACCAAAAAAGATGAAGAGGGTAATTTCATTTAGCCGAAGCACACCACTCGGCAGTGTCGGCTCCTAATCCAGTAATTCTAAGAGAAACAGCCCAAGGAAAAGGAGAAGGAAGCAGACAAGGCTGAGGATGAGGAAGGGGACGATGATGGTTATCCCCATGTGAATTCCACTCTGATGATTTTTGCTGATGTTGAGAGCAAAAGTCGATTGAAAGTCATCAACAGAGAAGTGAACATGGTCTCTCCGGTGACACCTAGTTATTTGAAGTGGTCACAGACTGCCATTACATTCGACCAGTGCAATCATCTAGCGCACATAGCCACCCCTAGGAGGCAAGCACTGGTAGTCGACCCGGTGGTCGAAGGCACTCGACTGACAAAAGTCCTGATGGACGGTGGCAGTGGCCTGAACATACTGTATATAGAGACATTGAAGGGAATGGGCATTTCGATGTCCAGACTCAGTGAAAGCAATATGAGTTTCCATGGGGTCATTCCAGGCAAGAAGGCTGCATCCCTCGGTCAGATTGCTCTCGACGTAGTTTTCGGTGATTCCAAGAATTACCGCAAAGAAAAGTTGACATTTGAAGTTGTGGATTTCCAGAGTGCCTATCATGCCATTCAGGGCAGGCCAACTTATGCACATTTTATGGCTCGACCATGTTATGTGTACCTCAAATTGAAGATGCCTAGTCCCAAAGGAGTGATCACTATCTCTAGGAATCGGAAGAAGGCAGAAGAGTGCTTCCAGATGGGTTCAAAGATCACCGATGCTTAGATGGCAGTGGTAGAATTGCAAGAATACCAGAAAAATGCAGATCCGAATGACTTGTTGTGAGCCAAGAAGCCGGCCAAAGATTCAGCATTCCAGACGTCTGGTGAAACGAAGTCGATTCACATTCACCCGACAGACCCCAATGCTGCTCCGACTCACATGTCAACCACACTCGACTCCAAATAGGAAGAAGCGCTCATCCAGTTCCTCCGCGAGAACTGGGACATCTTTGCATGGAAGCCTTCTGACATGCCGGGTGTAGCTAGGGGACTGGCTGAGCATCGTTTGCGAGTCGACCCAAAAGTGAAACCAGTCAAAGAACATCTTTGATGGTTCGCCGTAGAGAAGAGAAAGGAAATCAGTGAAGAGGTGGCTCGGCTTTTGGCAGCTGAGTTTATCCGAGAGATTTACCACTCCGAGTGGTTAGCCAATGTTGTCATGGTCCCAAAGAAGGATGACTGACTTCGCATGTGCATTGGCTTCAAGCATATCAATCGGGCATGCCCGAAAGATCACTTTCCTCTCCCTCGCATCGACCAAATAGTCGACTCGACTGCGGGGTGTGAGCGTTTGTCCTTTTTGGACGCCTACTCCGGGTACCACCAGATCCGTCTGTACGGACCCGACGAGATAAAGACAGCTTTCATCACCCCTTTTGGGTGCTTCTGTTATGTCACAATGCCATTCGGTTTGAAGAACGCTGGAGCCACATTCATGCGGATGATTCAGAAGTGCCTGCTCACTCAGATCAGTCGGAATGTGGAAGCATACATGGATGACATTGTAGTCAAGTCACATAAAGGTTCCGACCTACTGACTGACCTTGCTGAAACCGTTGCCAGCCTCAGAAGGTATGATATCAAGCTCAATCCATCAAAGTGCACGTTTGGAGTTCTAGGCGGAAAATTACTCGGTTTCCTAGTTTTCGAACGAGGGATCGATGCTAACCCAGAGAAAGTGGGTGCTATACTCAGAATGAAACGCCCTATGCGTGTGCATGATGTCCAGAAGCTTACTGGTTGCTTGGCCGCCCTAAGTCGATTCATTTGTCGCCTCGGTGAAAAGGCGCTGCCTCTTTACCGACTGATGAAGAAATCAGATAAGTTCGAGTGGACCCCAGAAGCTGATGTAGCATTTGTAGAGCTAAAAGCCCTGCTTTCCACCCAGCCGGTGCTTGCTGCTCCGATCAGCAAAGAGCCTTTACTGCTTTATATAGCAGCCACTGGACAAGTCGTCAGTACAGTACTTACGGTCGAGCGGGAAGAAGAAGGAAAAGCTTATAAAGTTCAGTGCCCAGTTTATTATATTTCTGAAGTCCTGACTCCGTCAAAGCAGAGATATCCGCACTACCAGAAGCTCGTTTATGGGATTTACATGACCACGAAGAAGGCTGCACACTATTTCTCTGGTCACTCTATTACAGTCGTCAGCGATGCTCCATTGTCAGAGATTCTGCATAACAGAGATGCAACTGGTCGAGTGGCAAAATGGGCGATTGAACTCCTTCCCTTAGATATCAAGTTTGAGGCAAAGAAAGCTATCAAGTCCCAAGCAATAGCATATTTCCTCGCCGAGTGGATCGAACAGCAACTGCCGACTCAAGTTCACTCGGAGCACTGGACCATGTTCTTTGACGGATCCAAAATGCTGAATGGTTCTGGTGCTGGGGTAGTACTGGTATCCCCCCGAGGAGACAAGCTCAGATATGTCCTCCAGATTCACTTTGATTCCTCCAACAATGAAGCGGAATATGACGCACTCCTGTATGGGTTGTGCATGGCCATCTCACTCGGCGTCCGTCGCCTCATGGTCTACGGCGACTTAGATTTGGTAGTCAATCAAGTGATGAAGGAGTGGGACGTCAGAAGCCCAGCCATGACTGGTTACTGCAACGCTGTGAGGAAGATGGAAAAGAAGTTTGAGGGGTTAGAGCTCCATCACATACCCCGACTGAAAAATCAAGCAGCCGATGACTTGGCAAAGATAGGTTCCAAGAGAGAAGCCGTTCCCAGCAATGTGTTTTTGGAGCATATTCACACGCTGACAGTTCAGGAAGATCCTTTTACTGCAGAGCCCCCGTGGCCTAAGAGCGCCACAGACCCGACTGAAGTCGAGGTCCCAGCCATGGTCAACCTGATCATGGAGGTTTTGGCCATTACTCCCGACTGGACAGTGTCGTACATTGCGTACATCCTCAAGAAAGAACTCCTAGAGGATGAGGAAGAGGCTCGACAGA
The DNA here is from genome assembly GCF_018294505.1 of Triticum aestivum. Classification (NCBI taxonomy): domain Eukaryota; kingdom Viridiplantae; phylum Streptophyta; class Magnoliopsida; order Poales; family Poaceae; genus Triticum; species Triticum aestivum. The sequence continues at coordinate 227,834,958 of NC_057797.1, forward strand.
TCATCCGTCGATCCAAGGCCTTTATTGTGATAAGAGGACAACTATTCAGGGAAAGCGTGACTGGAGTCTGTCAGAAATGCGTAACACCAGAAGAAGTTTGAATGATCCTCAACGACATCCACTCGGGGACCTGTGGTCACCATGCGTCCTCTCGGGCCATCCTGGCTAAAGCATACCGAGCTGGATTCTATTGGCCACGAGCAAACGAAATGGCGAAAGATATAGTCTATAGATGTGAAGGCTACCAGTTTTACTCCGACATGTCTCACAAGCCAACGTCAGCCCTGAAGACCATCCCCCTCTTCTGGCCCTTTGCTGTTTGGGGACTGGATATTGTTGGACCACTGAGAACTGCTAGGAGCGGCTTCACTCATGTGCTTGTTGCAGTCGACAAGTTTACCAAATGGATCGGAGCTAAACCTATCAAGAACCTTGAGGCCAGCATCGATGTCGGTTTTATCAGAGAATTGACATTCAGATATGGAGTTCCACACAGCATCATCATGGACAACGGGTCGAACTTCGATTCTGATGAGTTTAGAGCTTTCTGCGCTTCTCAAGGCACACGAGTTGACTATGCTTCAGTCGCTGACCCACAGTCGAACGGACAAGCAGAAAGAGCCAATGGCCTAATTGTCAAAGGACTGAAACCCCGACTGATGCGTGATCTCAAACACGCAGCATGCGCTTGGGTTGATGAGCTTCCGTCAGTTTTGTGGGGTTTAAGGACAACTCCTAATCGGTCGACCGGACGAACTCCTTTCTTCTTGGTCTACGGAGCCGAAGCTGTTCTGCCAAGTGACCTGCTCCACAATGCACCCTGAGTCAAGTTCTTCTCCAAAGAGGAAGTAGAGTAGGCCGGCAAGATTCAGTCGACCTCTTAGAGGAGGAAAGAGAGATGGCCTTGATCCGGTCGACAATTTATCAGCAAGAGTTGCGTCGATTCCATGCCAGAAATGTGAGGGGTCATGCCTTTCAAGAAGGAGACCTGGTTCTTCGAGTGGATCAACAGAAACCGCACAAGCTCGCCCCATCTTGGGAAGGTCCCTTCATCATCACCAAAGTTCTCCACAATGGAGCATACCATCTTTATAGTGTTGAGCATCAGAAAGACGAGCCACGAGCTTGGAACACGGAGCTGCTCCGCCCCTTTTATACTTAAGCACTCATTCGAAAAAAATGTAGTAAGAAGTACCTTTGTAATTTGTTCGTCAAAGACAAGAGCTTTTCAGTCTTCTCGCATGATTGTTGTTACTTTTATTTACCTCTAAAATCCCCCAGTGGGTGGGCTTAGCCGCGAATCCATTTCACCTAAGTTTGAAAGAAAATCCTACCGAGTGGTGAGCAATCCTCCCACTCGGGGGCTTAGCTGCAGTCCAGTACTCGCCTAAGTTCTCTCACTCAGAGACTTAGCTGCAGTCTGGTACTCACCTAAGTTCAAAAGAAAATCCTACCGAGTGGTGAGCAATCCTCCCACTCGGGGGCTTAGCTGCAGTCCAGTACTCGCCTAAGTTCTCTCACTCGAAGACTTAGCTGCAGTCTGGTACTCGCCTAAGTTTAAAAAAATCCTACA
>NC_057797.1:227836540-227837029 GCF_018294505.1 Triticum aestivum
CTCGGGGGCTTAGTTGTGAATCCGTTTCGCCTAAGTATTTAAAAAATCCTACCAACTGGAGAGCAACCCTCCCACTCGGAGGTTTAGCTGCAGTCCAGTACTTGCCTAAGTTCTCTCACTTGGAGACTTAGCTGCAGTCCGGCACTCGCCTAAGTTTGAAAAAATCCTACCGAGTGGAGAGCAATCCTCCCACTCGGGGGCTTAGCTGCAGTCCAGTACTCACCTAAGTTCTCTCACTTGGAGACTTAGCTGCAGTCCGGCACTCGCCTAAGTTTGAAAAAATCCTACCGAGTGGAGAGCAATCCTCCCTATCGGGGGCTTAGCTGCAGTCCAGTACTCGCCTAAGTTCTCTCACTTGGAGACTTAGCTGCAGTCCGGCACTCGCCTAAGTTTGAAAAAATCCTATCGAGTGGAGAGCAATCCTCCCACTCGGGGGGCTTAGCTGTAGTCCAGTACTCGCCTAAGTTCTCTCACTTGGAGACTTAGCTG
>NC_057797.1:227837251-227906823 GCF_018294505.1 Triticum aestivum
TACTCGCCTAAGTTTGAAAAAATCCCACCGAGTGGAGAGCAATCCTCCCACTCAGGGGGCTTAGCTGCAGTCCAGTATTCGCCTAAGTTCTCTCACTTGGAAACTTAGCTGCAGTCCGGTACTCGCCTAAGTTTGAAAAAATCCCACCGAGTGGAGAGAAATCCTCCCACTCGGGGACTTAGCTGTAGTCCAGTACTCGCCTAAGTTTGAAAAAATCCTACCAAGTGGAGAGCAATCCTCTCACTCGGGGGCTTAGATGTAGTCCAGTACTCGCCTAAGTTTGAAAAAATCCTACCGAGTAGGGAGCGACCCTCCCACTCAGAGGTTCGGAGCTACACCACAAGTACAATGTGCGCTCCATCCCTATCCGCAAGGACGACGAGGTGTAGGTCGACTGCAACCTTCTCCTTCAGAGCTACGGTACAAGTACTACGTGCGCTCCATCACTATCCGCAAGGACGACGAGGTGCAGGTCGACTGCAGCCTTCTCCTTCGGAGCTTCGGCACAAGTACAACATGCGCTCCATCCCTATCCGCAAGGACGACGAGGTGCAGGTCGACTGCAACCTTCTCCTTCGGAGCTATGGCACAAATACAACGTGCGCTCCATCCCTATCCGCAAGGATGACAAAGCGCGGGTCAACTGGAGCCACCACTTCAGAACTGCATCTCCAGCGCAAAGACTATTCTGAGCAGTGAACAAAGTCCATTCGAAGGCAAAACGCAAGCGTATTCGGAGATAAACCAAATTCAGATAAATCCTAAAGTTCCAAGCAGCAAACCAAAAGTGTTCGAGCATCAAGCCCAAAGGAGTTTAACGGTTACAGCAATCACTCGGCATTCCGAGGCAAATTTAAAGCAGATTTAAGTCTCATAAGTTTGTTCACTCGGCAGGAGGAGGGCTGGCAGGCTCGACGAATTCGTCCAGGTCGATCCCATCCGCGATCCGAGTAGCAGCAGCGATGAAAGTTTCCATGAAGGACTGGAAGTCATGCTTTTTGGTGTTAGCGACCTTGATTGCAGCTAGCTTGTCTTCACGAGCCTCCTTGCAGTGGACTCGCACCAAGGACAGCGCCCGTCAGCACCACACCGGGCGGAGGACTTCTTCCATTCTTGCACTCGGTCGGGGATCTCGTTCAGTTGAGCCATCAGGGATTCCAGGTCATTTTGAAGCGTCGCCCTTGGCCAAAGCGATGAGTCAATTCGGGAGACTACCTCCTTCAGGCGCATGAGGTAGCTTGTGGCGCTGGCGATACAGGACTCCAGTCGGAACACGTTCATTGCAGTTTCGTCGCAAACTGGAGAAGAGATAGGGTCCAGACCCATCTTGACCTTTCCAGTTTCCTCGTCAAAGTCTTGACAGAATTCTGTAGCCAAAAATTAATGACTCGACCAAGCAGGATCCGTTCGCAAGCATTAACACAGTCGGTTTAAAAGAAATACCTTCCAGCGTGAGATAGAGCTTCTTGGCCAGAGTCCTCAGATAAGCTTCCATGTCATTCCTCTTGCGGATCACGGACTCCAGCTTTTCATTCAGGGCAACCTTGTCCTTCTTCAGACTTGTCACTTCACGGTTAGCTTCATTGAGGCAAGATTTCAGCCTGTTCACCTCCCCTTCTAGCGTTCCGACTGAAGCCAGCTTCTGGTCTGCGAGAGCAGTTTTATCTTGGGCTGCTTTTTGCGTGGCGGCGAGGTCCGAGTCCTTCTTCTCCAGAGCCAACTTCATTTTCTCTGCAAAAGAAGCAATCGAATCAAACAAGAGATCAAAGAAATATATTGAAATACAGTCAACAGGCAGTTACCTTCCATACCAGCAGCTTCGTGATGAGCTTTCTTCAGATTCTGCTGGGCCAATTCCAAGTCGAGGTTGAGTTGCCTCTGCTTCTCCTCAAGTTCAGCAAACTTGGAAATGAGAGTACAAGACTTCTGCAAAAGGCAAAAGACGGGTCAGTCGACAAGATCAAAGGTTGTTTACTTCCGAGTGAATAAAACCTAAAGAAGTTCGCTTAGACCCCAGCCGACTGCACACAGTCGACTACGGTCTCGGAGGCTACACCCAGCGGGTGCACTTGGCGTGCCCCCGCTGATTAAGACCCAACTCGACCGGTCCGCCCGGGCCAAGTAAAAAAAAGTTGTTCAGACCCCAGTCGACTGCCAGCAGTCGACTGCGGTCTCGGGGAGTACACCCAGTGGGTGCACTTGGCGTGCCCCCACCGGTTCAGATCCTACTCGACCGGTCCGCCCAAGTCGAGTGGAAGAAAAGAAAGGAAGGTAGAACTCAGACCCCAGTTGACTGCCAGCAGTCGACCGCGGTCTCGGGGACTACACCCAGTGGGTGCACTTAGCGTGCCCCCACCTGTTCAGATCCTACTCGCCCAGACCGAGTGGAAGAATGCAACTACCAAAGACAACAAAACACCCAGTGGGTGCTCTGATTCGACGCACACAATAGGAGATTGTGTAGAAGAATTTTTTTTGGGTAGCATATCCTCATAGAACAAGAGTAGTCGGAAAGTCTACTTACCTGGACATTGGCCCGAAGAGCAGCGCTGGCGTCGTAGGTAGCCTGGCTATTCTCATGCACCGTCTTCACTCGCTCCATCATCACGTCAGCCTGTCGGATGGCTTCCGCGGCCGCTTCTGACTGGTTGTCTGGGACAGGGTAGCTAGTGAAAAAGAGAGCAGACGACCCAGGTGTGGCAGCTTGGAGCTCCGTGACGTGGAGTTGGACGACTGAAGGAATCACCAGTGCAGTCGATGGTGCAGGGTGCTCACTCAACAAGGGTGCAGCGAAGGTTACAGAGGTTGTCGGATTTCGGGTTCCGGCAAACCCTTGAGGTTCGAACACTAGGGTGCGCGCGGAGCTTTCGTCTCCTACCTACCTGCACCCCTCCGCCTTGCTAGGATCTAAACTAAGGAAAGAACAACACAAGAGACACAGGGTTTATACTGGTTCGGGCCACCGTTGTGGTGTAATACCCTACTCCAGTGTGTGGTGTGGTGGATTGCCTCTTGGGCTGATGATGATGAACACTACAAGGAAGAACAGCCTCACGAGGGTCTGTTCTTGGCTGGGCGATGAACTGCTGGGAGGAGCTCAGTCACCTTTCTCTCTCTCTCTCTCTCTCTTTCTCCGTCCGTCCTCCCCCCTGTCTAGCGGGTGGCTGGTCCTATTTATAGGGGCCCTGGTCCTCTTCCCAAATATCGAGCGGGAAGGGAGCCAACAATGGCGGGCTAATTTGAAGGGGGACAGCTAGTACTAGCTATCCTGACTTGGACGCCGTGCCTGAGGAGGCTTCGTGTCGTCCGCCCCGCGAGGCTTGGCCCCTCGCAAGGGTCTTGGGTTTGTGTTGGTGAAGATGGGCCACGCTGGGCCCCCTTTTGAGCTACACCGCAGGCCGCAGGCAGGAAAGTCTGGGGACCCCCGTTCCCAGAACACCCACAGTAGCCCCCGGGCCCAAGGCACGCTCGGACTTGGCCGTGCAGGGAGGCGGAAGGGCAAGAGCAAAGCGCCGCGGGCCTTAACAGTCTGTGGCCTTGGGCGCCCCGTGGCGGTTGATTGGACGTGGGCGCCTTAGCAACCGAGCGAGTTGATTAAGGAGCGGCACCCACCTAGGCTTTGCTCCTTGCTTTCCCCGGTTTCTTCTCAGATCCCCTTTCTTGCGCCTCTCCTTCCTTCCTCCAAAATTTCCAGATCCGCTCTGACCGTGTGACCTAGGAAGCCATGGCGCCTCGCCAGCCCCTGGCCGTAGCTTGGTACTCGTCCTCCCTGGACCCGCCGAACGTGTCGGAGGCGAGCCTTGCCCGGTTGCGCCGGATGGCGATGGCGCGGGGCGTCAACGGGGCGAAGATGTTTAAAGCCGGCTCCGCCACCCCTGAGGGTCAAGGGAGCACCTTTTATCCGCTCTTCGTAAGTGCCATTGCTGCTGGCCTGGTGCCTCCCTTCTCCGAGTTCTTCTTCTCTGTCCTCCGCCACTATAAGCAGCAAGCCTTGCATCTCCACCCCAACTCCGTCCTTCTCTTGGCAATCTTCGCCTATTACTGCGAGGCTCACGTAGGGGTGCAACCCTCAGTGGCCTTGCTGCGCCCCTACTTCTACCTCCGGACCTCTCGCGGTACTGCTTCCGCATGCGTGAGCTTCGTCACGTATGGTGGCGCCATTGCCACTTCGAACCCCGAGAAAAGGATTGAGGGCTTCAGGAGCAAGTGGGTCTTGGTGGATGCTGGGCGCATCCACCCTCGGTTGATCTTGCCAACGGGGCAGCCCGCGAGCTCCAGCAATTGGGGTCGAGCGGAGCTCACGGACCCCCACGTGAAGCTGATGTTGGAGAAGATGGACGCGGATCTGAGGCCGGCCAATATGGCGGCGGCGAAGCTGATCGGCGCATTGCTGCTAAGGGAATTCCTGGAGCACCAGCTGGCTCCGCTTCGGCGGTACTCACTTCCGATGTGGAGGCCCCGTCCGAGCCCCGCGGCCTTAGCTGGCGGTGATCTGGCTGCGGTCCTCCAATCTCTGGTCTGGGGCGATGTGGCGAGGTTGGAGGGTGCTCCTACGCCCTTGTTCCTTCGCGACGACTGGGAGCAGGTAGTGGAGCCCATGCCCATCTTCAACGGGGATGGGCTCGTGCCCATGGAAACTCCCGAGGAATCGGTGGACGTGCCCTCCGACGACTCCAGCGAAGAGGAGGAAGGAGGGGAGCGGGAAAGAGGGCCTGACTCCGAGGCGACTGACGGAGAGTCGAGAGCTCCCCTCCCCCGGCGCAGGTCCCGCGTTCTCCGCCTCTCTCTGAGCGATGATGACGAGGATGACAACGAGGATGACGACGAGCAAGACGGCAGGAGCTTGCCCCCGATCCCGAAGAAGGACAGGACCGGGCTGATCTCCCGCGGGCCTGCCCCGGCCCCGGGGCGGACCGCACCTTCCGCTTCCAAGCTTCCCGAGGTTGACCCTTCCAGCCGGCTTTCAGGCTTCAAATTTGGCCGGAGGCCGCTTGAGCTCGCTGGCGACGACCTGTAAGCATTGGATTCCTGTCTTTATCTCTTGCTCTGTTGCTGAGGCTTGACGTCCGCATCTCTTGGATAGGCTGGCGCCCGCAGCAAAGAAGCCGAAGGGGGCTCCTGAGGTTCCATCCGTGGCAGTGCCTCTGCCTGCGAAGGAGGGTGACCGCGACGCACAGGCTTCTCCTGCCCGGTCGTCCTCGCGAGGCCTGGCTGAGCCGGCTGGGGCGAGCTCAGCCCCCACGGCCCAAGTGGCTCCCGAGGTGCTCTCGCCTGCCACCGCCACCACAGCTGTCGGGGCGCGGCAGACTCCGCCTCAGGATGCTACGGCCGCGCTGCCGCCTTCTCCTCCTACTCCACCGGTTGCTGTCTCTCCAACTCCTCCTGCCATTCTGGATCGTGTTGTTGTTGAGCTGGACCGACTGCGGCAGGATCTTCTTGACACCGACTCCCGCTTGGTGGCCGGGCGCTTGGAGCTGGCTTCAGGATGGGTTCGCTCCGACGCTTCGATTTGGGCGGCACTGGTCCAGGCCTCGACGACATGCGACAAGGAGAAGTAGGCCGTCCTTGAGGCGAAGGCTGCTCGTGACGCAGCCCTGGGGGAGGTGGTCGTCGTCCGCGGTCACTGCAAGGCATTGGAGGATGAGTTGCAGGGCCTGCGGGACCAGCACGCGAAAGAGGTCCGCCTTCGCCTAGAGCAGGAAGAAGGTGTGAAGGCTCGCGAGGCGGCCGTCACGGAGAGGGAGGTCAAGCTCAGGAAGCGCCGCGACCGCCTAGGCGCGCTGGAGCAGGAGTTGAGGGCGAGGAAGGCCGAGCTGGATGACAAGGCCCTGGTTCTTGCCGAGGACCGCGTGGCCGTCATGGAGATGGAGGCGAAGGCTCGCTCCTCACTAAGGACACTTTATGACAGCGGCCTCGAGAGCCCGCTGGCTGGCGCCGAGGACGGCCCCGCCAAGCTGCTTCCCTTCCTGGTTCACGCTCTTGAAGATGTCACCCTTGGCCTTGGCCCCACGGCGGAGGCCGAGGCGCGTGTCCTGTCTTCTGCAGCACTGACGCGGGTGCTCACCCACATCTACCTTCGCGATCCCGACGTCGACCTCGACGGCCTGCTGGAGCCAGTAAGCGGCGAGCGTGCCGCTGCCGCTGCCAAGGCCGTGAAGGGTCGCGCAGATGTTCTGCTGGGGAAGTTCCGGGCCTTCAGGACCAAGCCGAGGCAAGGCGCTGCCGACCCCGCTGCTCCATGAGGCGAAGCCACTCCGTGCTGCTCCACCGCCGACAAGTGGCTCCACTGTGGCTCCTGTCCTGCTTTTAATTCCTGCACATGTATCGTGCCTCGAGGAGGCGTTTAAACTTGCATTTGGTATCGAGATAACAGTGTGGACTGTAATATTTGCTTTTGAATTCCTTGAATTTACGCTTTTCCTTCCTACTTTCTTATGTTCTACGCCGGCAGAGCCCGGCCCCGCGCATACCTCACCCAGCATTAGCCCCGACCGGAAACCAGGACGGGACCAACGGAGTGAGGGGCTACGTGACAAGTTAGGCTCCTGAGTCACGATGCTCAGGAGTCCCCCTTGGCGCACGAACAACAAGTAGGGAGGTGTGATGTGGGTGGATCTACCCTTCTACGTCTGCAGAGCCCGGCCGCGCGCGTGCCTCACCCAGCGCTGGTCCCGACCGGAAACCAGGACGGGGCCACGGAGTGAGGGGCTACGTGACCAGTTAGGCTCCTGAGTCGCGATGCTCAGGAGTCCCCCTTGACGCTCAAACGGCCTTCGTACCTTGGCTCCGCTCGGGGAGAGACGCGCGACGAACCAGGCCCGGGGGGACCTGGCTGGGCGGCGTGCGTCTGGGTGTGACCCAGGCGCAGCCCCCGTGCCCAGCCCCCTTGCGCAGCACTCTCGAGGGGAGGCGTTACGATGAGGCTAGACACTGAGCTCAGGGCTCCCTGAGGTTGATGCGGCCCGGGGGCCACCCTCAGTTGTTTATCACCAGTGCGGAGCATGGTGCTACCGTATGTGTACGGGCATAGCCGCTCCTCGACAGTGTCGTCAGCTAGCGCAGAGCATGGTGCTTCCACTGGTACGTGGGAGGGGGCCCCCCTCCGGGAGGAGCCCCCGGGGCGTGTACAGCCCCGCCCTGACACGTGGCTGGCACGGTAGGGCCTGGCGAGGTGTATCTGGGCACCCGTGAGCCAGCGCGGGACTCACGGGGCCCTACCTCTAGGCGGGTTGCGCCTGGCACTGGGCATTATCTTGTGATGCGTTCCTGCAAATTTGGTTAGATGTCGGCACTCTACGTCCTCGGGTCCCGGCCCTCGAGCTGGTCTCAACCGTCGCTGGTATGCCAGGTCGCGATGCCATGGACAAGGCTAGAGGGTGAGGGCTGGAGAGCCAGTAAGAGCCCCGAGTCGCGATGCTCAGGTACCCCCCCTTTAACATGCAAGTGGTCGGCATGGAGAAGAAGAGGTGTCGTGGACCGGCATCAAATAATCAAGCATGGTGGGTCTAACGCATAATCGGAAATAAACGCAAATAGGATACATGCCACTGGGCCTGGCCCGAGCGGCTTGGGGATCATGCAGCCTGAGGGGCGCCCCCAACAAGGTAAGCTAACAACATGGAATAAAAAAGGGATACACGCCGCTGGGACGGACCCACGCGGCCTGGGAATAATGCAGCCCTGGGGGGCGCTCCCAGCTGGAAGTAAAACTAGAAAGGTGTTACCCGATGATGTTGAGGACGAAGGGGCGTTGGTGTAGCAGGCTCATTGGGCTGCGGGAGCCGATCCTCACGAGCCGCCAGGCCCAGGGGCCTCAGGAGGCTCCGGAGGCCCTGACGGCTCCTCGCGGGCCATCTCCATCCCTGCCAGGGCAGTGGAACGCCTGGCCTCTCGTGCCTCCGTGATGCCCCTCATGAGGCGCTGGTACGCGTCAGCCGCGCTCGGCAGGCCGTAAGGCATGCGAACGTAGCTGTGGGGTGGGCCTCCATAGCGCCCCACTCGCGTGGGCCAGAGGCGCTCCAGAGAGGCGACTCGGTTGAGCCCTGGTATGTCGATGTAGACGCGCAGCCCACCATCCTCGCCTGGATGGAGAGCCACTGCTGGTAGGCGGCGGCCGCCTTTCATGACTCTTGACTCCTGTAGCTCCTGAATGACCTTGCTGATGAACTCCTTAGGGTCTGGATCTCCTTGCCTTGCTCCTTCTTGAGGGAAACGTGCTTCGAAACACGCCTCCATGTGGTGCCCAAGCGCCTCCCTCGTGACCCTAGCTAGGTCGGTGGCCCTCCAGGGGAGAGCCCCCGAGCCCTGCCTGAGGAGGGCGCTGGGCGCGCTTTCCTATGCGATGGAAGGAGGTTCCCCCTGGGCAGGCGCGGGCCCAGAGGGGCCTGCCTCCTGAGTGGTCGGGCCGGACGATGTCTTCTTCTTCTTAGGGGCGGTCTCGGGAGGCCTCTTGCTTCCACGATCCGGGTCTTCCAGTGACGTGGCCTGAAAGGCTCGTTCCAGGGAACACACCGCGTCCTTCTCTTGACGGGGCACCGTGATGACTCCGCCACTTCCTGGCATCTTGAGGACGTTGTAGCCGTGGTGAGTTATGGCCATGAACTTGACCAGCGCTGGGTACCCAAGGATGGCGTTGTACGGCAGGCGAATGTGAGCGACGTCGAAGTCGATGAGCTCGGTGCGGTAGTTGTCGCGTGCCCCGAAGGTGAGAGGGAGGCGGACCTGCCCAATCGGGACCGTGGAGCCGTCGGTGATACCGGAGAAAGGCTTGGTTGGCTGAAGCTGGCTGTAGGGCACTTGGAGGTTGTTGAATGTTTCCACGGATAGGACGTTGAGCCCTGCCCCGCCATCGATGAGGGTCTTGGTGACCACCACGTTGCTGATGATTGGGGAACAAAGCATCGGGAGGACTCCGGCTATAGCCGCACACTTGAGCTGATCTGCCGAGCTGAACGTGATGGCGCACGCCGACCACCTGAGAGGGCGCGTGGCTTCAAGCCTGGGGAGGACTACGTTCACTTCGCGGGCGAACTGCTTGAAGATGCGCTGAGAGGCTGGGGCTTGTGCCCCGCCCAAGATGCAGGCGATCGCGCGCGGCTCCTGGAAGCCCACAGCCCCCTCGTCCTGGTGGCGGTCTTCATTTCTTCTTGGCTGTGGCGGCTGCGGTGGGAGGCCTACGTTGCCTCGCGGGCGATCCTCGCGAGGCTGATCCCTCCAGTCCCCCTCACGAGGCTGATCCCTCCAGCCTCCCTCGCGAGGCGGGTCTTGCCAGTGATCCTCCCGAGGTTGGTCGCGCCACCTTTGGCGTGGGCCACGGTCTTCCCAGCGTCCTGCGTTCCTTCCTCCTCCTCAGCCGTAGCCCCGGTCACTGCGGTCAGGGCAACGGCCGATCCTTCCTTCTCGAACGGCTCGAAGCTCTTGACATTCGTTGGTGTTGTGGGTGTGGAGGTCGTTGTACACACAGTACCGGCCGCCCTTGGAAGGTTCGGGCTGATCTCTGCCTTGCTTGGTGTCTGGTTCTGCCGCGAGCACGGTAGCCCCCTTGCGCTTCACATCCTTGGTCTTGGGCTTCTTCTCTTCTGGGTCTGCGGCAGGCAGCTCGAGGAGGGAGAGACACCCTTCCTCGGCCCTGGCGCACTTGGTTGCCAGGTTGAACAGCTCCAAGGAGGTGCACATGTCTACATGCATCGCCAGCTCCTCCTTCATCTTGACGTCGCACACGCCGTCGGAGAAGGCCGAGATGATGGCCTCCTCGGTCACCTTGGGAATCTTGAGGCGCGCGTTGTTGAAGCGCTGGATGTACTTCTGCAGGGTCTCCCCGGGCTGTTGCTTGATGCGGCGTATGTTGCTTACGGCGGGTGGCCGGTCACGAGTGCCTTGGAAGTTGGCTATGAAGCGGGTGCGCATCTCGTCCCAGGAGGAGATAGTGCCTGGAGCCAGGTTCAGGAGCCAGCTGCGGGCCCCATCCTTGAGTGCCATGGGGAACCAGTTCGCCATGACCTTCTCGTCTCCGTTGGTAGCTTCGATGCCCAGCTCGTAGAGCTGGAGGACTCCGCAGGGTTAGCCGTGCCGTCATAGCGAGGAGGCAAGTCTGGCTTGAACTTGCCGGGCCACGCGACGCTGCTTAGCTCGGCGGTGAAGGCGCGGCAGCCTGCTGTGGCCACGGGAGGCCTTGGATGACGGGGAGCTTGGTCTTGCATGTCCCCACGCGCTGCAGCTGGGTGCAGCACGGGGTCTTGACGCGCGGGAGCAGGAGCATGGTCGCGACGTGCTGGAGCAGGAAGCGCCCGGGCAGCTTCTTGCGGGCGAGGGACTTCTTGACAGCTCTGCTCTTGCTGCGCTGGCACCTGCCGGAGCGGGTTCCGCCCAGGGGCCACGCGCCTTGGATCCATGGTGCCTTCCTGAGGAGGAGGCGGTCGGGGTGCCGCCAGAGCTTCATTGCCCGCGCGGGGCGGGGTGCGGTGCAGCGGAACGGATGACGTAGGAGAGCCCCCTGCGGCGCGAACGAGCTCGGCGACGCGGTCGAGCCATTCTTTGTAGACGTCGTCGACGGGGCGGTAGCGCAGGAGCTCGTTCACCGCGATGAGTGCAGCTCAAGCCACCATGGGCGCGCGGAGTGCGCGGGATGAAGAACCAGCTGGGGTGAGCGAGGGAGTTGCGGTGCGGCCGTCTTGCCGCACGGACAGATGCTGGGACGATGCTTGCCGCTCGTCCCCCGCCGGGCCGGTGGCGGCGTTAACGGCAGGTGACAGGGAACAGCGAGGGCGCCCGCTGACAGGGGCCGTCTGGGCGACGTAGGAAGCGAGCGCGGCCCGGCGCTCGGCGCGGGCCCGACGAGCGTCAGACATGGGCGTGATGGTCGGAGGAGAACGGGGTGGTGGAAGACGAATCCTGGCGCACCCCTACCTGGCGCGCCAAATGTCGGATTTCGGGTTCCGGCAGACCCTTGAGGTTCGAACACTAGGGTGCGCGCGGAGCTTTCGTCTCCTACCTACCAGCACCCCTCCGCCTTGCTAGGATCTAAACTAAGGAAAGAACAACACAAGAGACACAGGGTTTATACTGGTTCAGGCCACCGTTGTGGTGTAATACCCTACTCCAGTGTGTGGTGTGGTGGATTGCCTCTTGGGCTGATGATGATGAACAATACAAGGAAGAACAACCTCGCGAGGTTCTATTCTTGGCTGGGCGATGAACTACTGGGAGGAGCTCAGTCACCTTTCGCTCTCTCTCTCTCTCTCTCTCTCTCTCTCTCTCTCTCTCTCTCTCTCTCTTTCTCCGTCCGTCCTCCCCCCTCTCTAGCGGGTGGCTGGTCCTATTTATCGGGGCCCTGGTCCTCTTCCCAAATATCGAGTGGGAAGGGAGCCAACAATGGCGGGCTAATTTGAAGGGGGACATCTAGTACTAGTTATCCTGACAAAAGTAGTCTTCGCCTGCGCAAAGCTCTGGTGATGACGCCGTCTTGGGCTCCATGGTGACCTCCGTATTGTAGTCCTCCTGGTCTTGGTCTCGTTGCACCGAAATGGCAACCTTTGCCTGATGCCTTGGTACTCCGCGGCTGCGCTTGCCCCCTTTGCACCAAAGAGGAAAGGAGGACATTGCGCGGGCTGGCACCCGCCTGGCGCCCTCGGTCGTCATGGCTTGCGTCACGGGCACCTCGTGAGGTACCCCGCCTTGATCTCTCCGCCTCCTCGTGAGCCAGCCTGACGAGGCCGTGCCTGAGGAAGCTCCGCGTCGTCCGCCCCGCGAGGCTTGGCCCCTCGCGAGGGTCTTGGGTTTGTGTTGGTGAAGATGGGCCGCGCTGGGCCCCCTTTTGAGCCACGCCGCAGGCCGCAGGTAGGAAAGTCTGGGGATCCCCGTTCCGAGAACACCGACAGAGGCCCTGCCCGCGTCTTCAGGTTGACGGACGGGTGGTGTTATTGTTGGCCCTTGCTGAGACATCTTGCCAGCTGCTACCTTCTTGCTCTTCCTGGGCTTAAGAGCCACATCTTCATCATCATTTGGAAGATCGATGACGTTGGGTGGAGCTGCAACACAGGTCATTTGACCCCAAGTGAACCACTAGAATGCAATCGACCAAGGAATCAAGAACAAGATCATAAGAGTTTCTACCTGGGTTAGAGGTAACCGCGTCTTCCATCTCCTCGTCTCGGTACTGGAGAGAAGAGGTTCCCGACGTAGCAGCACTGCAAAGACCCGCATCCAGTCGGTTACGTTCTGTTACTCGAGTCGACGAAAAGAACAAGTCAGATGATTACCCGGAGATAGTAGGGACGGTCACTTTGATCCTGGGCAAAGCCTTTTGGCAGTTTGGAGGAGGTGGCTTTCGGTGCTTTCGACGCTGGAGGCGGCACAACTTTGGGCTGCTTTAGAGCCTTCTCAATCGGCGTTGGGGAAGACGTCCTGGGACGCTTCGAAGACTGCCCAATTGGTGCAGCCACCAGGCCTGGAGCGCTCGGCGGGTCGTGAGTGTGTTTGGATCTCCTCTCCCTGCGAGGAGGTGAGTCGACCTCTTCGTCATCAGTCGATTCGTCCATCTCCTTGTCCTCCTCGGCATCCGAGTGCCCTTCGCTGCTCTAGCCCCCGCTTGCTCCTTCCTCGATGTCTTGCTCCTGCACTCCGTTAGGCATTGAGTACATGTCGATGAGGGCCTGAAAAGACAACGATCAAAAGAAATTCAGTCGACCATCAACAAGATGTCACACAGTGAATCGGAAAGATACTTGATAAAACAGAATCGTACCTGGTCCGGCTGACGCGAGTGGTCGAATGGAATCACCCTCCTAGACCCCCGAGGGTTGTCTTTGTTGCTGGTGATTCCCATCAGCCACTTCTCCAAGGTGTCCTTGCTGACATCCTCCGGGTGGATCCGAGTGGAGTCCTCGAGCCAGAGTACATCCACATCGGATGATCACGTGTCTGAAGTGGTTGGATGCGTCGACCGAGAAAGACCTCCAGCAGGTCCATCCCAGTCACCCCGTCACGGACGAGTTGGACGACCCGCTCGACCAGCACCTTGACCCATGCCTTCTCTTCTGTGACCACCTTCAGGGGGAGGGCTTCTCCACTCGAGCCAAAGAAAAGTGAGGAAGTCCAGTCGACTGACCCGGGGTCGGCTGGTCCTTATAGTAAAACCAAGTCGACTACCAACCCCGAACTAAGTCGGGAAGGATCATTGTTGGGAAGGTGCTCTTGTTCCTCATCTGGATCCCCCGGCCCCCGCACATCTGGATCACGTGCGTCCTCTCATCACTCGGATTGGCCTTTTTGACCGACTGGGAGCGGCAGGTGAAGATGTGTTTGAAAAGACCCCAGTGCGGTCGACAGCCCAAGAAATTTTCACACATTGACACGAAAGCAGCCAGATAGACTTTGGTGTTTGGAGTGAAATGGTGGAGCTGAGCCCCAAAGAAGTTCAAAAAGCCCCGGAAGAAAGGATGGGGAGGCAGTGAGAATCCGCGATCTACATGGGTGGCGAGGAGAACACACTCACCCTCCCCTGGCTGCGGCTCGGTCTCGTTCCCCGGGAGCCGTGCCGACTTGTGGGGGACCAGTCCCCCCTCCACCAGGTCGTCGAGGTCGTCCTGGCTGATCGTCGAGCGGATCCAGTCGCCCTGGATCCAGCCCGACGGCAGGCCGGATCTCGATGAGGATCCGCCCTGGCTGGTCCACTTGCCCTTATCCTTCGCGGTCACCTTCTTCGCGCGCTCCAACGCCACCGTCTTCTCTTTCCCCATGGCGACGGATCGAGTTCGAGCGAGGGTCCAGCGACGAGAGCAGAAGCGAGCGTGGTGGAGAGGTCGGAGGAATAAGAAAAGAGAATGGCAGCGCACGAGGCAGAGGCCTGGTCCGGTGCCTTTTATAAGGTCGTTCCCCGAGTGACTGACTGGTGGACCCAGACGATCTAAACAAATCCCGCAACAGTCCCGCGTGCAGTACGTGGCGAAAAAGGTGGTGCGGAGATCGAGGAGACTTGCCTAATCCGTCCCGATTACCACGATCTCGCCCATCTGGCGCGCTTCCCGAAATTTGAATCCCGTGAAATCCGCGGAGAGCAGAGCAACTTACCAGACTGAAAACGCCCTCTACATTATCATTCGGAATTCTACCGTGAAAATTCACTCGATAAAAACCAAGAATGGACCAAGGCGACTGAAAAAGGAGTCGACGTCGTCTCCTCAGTTCATTGTTCTAGAACAAGATATACTCATAGCACAAGGAATGAGTCGGAAGTGTTCCCAACTCCTTCCTCACTCAAACCCTGATCCATTTGGGGGCTAATGATGTAGCTATATACCTAGGGTAGGGTCATGGATCTGTCCAACATACCCTCCCCAAGGACATCTCTACAAGGAATCAGAAGCAGTCGAAGAGAAACCATCATCCACTCGACCATGAAGATGTGTTCACTCGACCACCTTGAACACACTCGACCACCAGAAGATGAGAAACCCTTCGCTCCGCAACGGTCGGGGTTTAAGTCATAGCTTTATGGACATTTGTAGCACTTTACTTCGGACGTTACCAGTAACGCTCCTCCTTTATGAACATTGAACCCTGTGTAACGGAGGGGAGCATGGGTCCTGGCGCACTCTATATAAGCCACCCGCCTCCTCTGGGACAAGGGTTCGCACCATCTGTAATTCACACGCATATATCCAGTCGACCGCCTCCGGGCTCCGAGACGTAGGGCTGTTACTTCCTCCGAGAAGGGCCTGAACTCGTAAAACTCGCGTGTACAACTCCTCCGTAGCTAGGATCTTTCCTCTACATTCCTACCCCCCTATTCTACTGTCAGGCTTAGAACCACGACACATCATACAAGTGAAATTCTACCATGGGAGAATCCTTCCTAGAGTGAAAGTGAAAATTTTGCATGAAGGTATTAGTGAGTAGGAGGTATTGGTCACACTTATCTTGGAGGAAGGTGGTGATGCCGGCATTTTCTGCAAATAATAGAAATGGTCATAAATTTCGGCCTCCCTCAGAATGCATCACTTGGCCATTCACATGGCCGAAATCCGCGGCACGAGGAAGGTTGTACTTGGGTTTATTCTTCTCCTCATTCCCATTTCCCTCTGAATTCTGACTTGAAGAACCCCTTAACCACCTCATCATGGTTTTTCTTTCCTCTGAAAATTTCTAAAAAAAATCGTGACTCAAAATAAAAGTGAACAAAACTCAACAAGGTTGATAGAATATACTCCCACAAGTGTCTAGAGTCTATATCACGCAAAAAAACTACTTTGGACCATATAAATTTGACATGCAAGATCAAGAACAAGGTCACCATAGCAGAAAAAATTGCAATATATAAAGAACTGGAACAAAAACTAATTGGACCATTGGAGGAGTCACATACCAATGAACAATCCCCCGAAATAGTTTTGGAAATGGAGTTCCGAGCAAGGAGATTAAAAATGGCAGCAAAATGAGCAAGAACACGGGTTTGAGCAATAGTGGGATTTGTTCTGGACGAAGATGAAGTGGATGGGTGCTGGCATAAGTGAGGGGGGCCCATGTGGGACTCACAAGCCCTATAGGCGCACCCAGGGGGTGGGCGCGCCCTGTGGGCTTGTGGCCCACTGGTGCACCCCCCTAATGTGTTTTTAGTGCCAAAAATTCTTAAATATTGTGGAAAAAACCATACTAAATTTTTAGGGCATTTGGAGAACTCCTATTTTCTCGTCATTTTTTATTGCACGAAAATTTCAGAAAATAGAAAAATAATAGTGTTTTTTCTTTATTATTCTCAATAATATAAAGTAAAAAGTGGGTACAGAAAGTTGTGTTTACTAAATTCATCCATCTCATGCCCGTCAAAAGGAATCCATTAACAAGGTTGATCAAGTCTTATTAACAAACCTCTTCCCAATGACACGGAACTAGAGAATCTTTGTATAACACTAGGTTACCTCAACGGGGATATGCATGTCCCCAACAATAAGAATATCATATTTATTTTTTATAGTAGAAATAGGGAAATCAAAACCTCCAATAGCAATTGTTGAAAATTTTCCAATAGAATTGGTGCTATTAACTCGAGGTTGTTTCTTCGGAAAGTGTATCGTATGCTCATTATCATTAACATGAAACTAATGACATTGCCCTTATTGCAATCAATAACATCCCCTACAGTATTCAAAAGGGGTCTACCAAGGATGATCGACATACTGTCGTCCTCAGGAATGTCAAGAATAACAAAGTCCGTTAAGATAGTAACATTTGTAACTACAACAGGCACATCCTCACAAATACCGATGGGTATATCAGTTGATTTATCAGCCATTGGCAAAGAGATTTCAGTAGGTGTCAACTTATTCAAATCAAGTCTACGATAGAGAAAGGCATAACACTAACACTGGCTCCTAGGTTAAATAAAGCAGTTTTAACATAGTTTCTTTTAATGGAGCATGGTATAGTTGGTATTCCTGGATCTTCTAGTTCTTTGGTATTCCACCCTTAAATGTATAATTAGCAAGCATGGCTTCCGGTTTCATTCTTTTATTTGTAACAATATCTTTCATATACTTAGCATAAGGAGACATTTTCAGAATACTAGTCAAACGCATACGCAAAAAGACAGGTCTAAGCATTTCAACAAAGCGCTCATTCTTCCTCGTCCTTTTTCTTGGATGGTTTAGGGGGAAGGGCATGGGTTTCTGAACCCATTGTTCTCTTTATTTGCCATGTTTCCTAGCAATGAAGTCTCTCTTATCATATCTTTTATTCTTAGGTTGTGGGTTATCAAGATCAACAACACGTTCTATCTCCACATCATTATCATTACTAGGTTGAGCATCAACATGAACATCATCATTAACATTATCACTAAGCTCATGTTCATCACTAGATTGTGTTTCAGCATCACAAATAGAAATGTCATTTGGGTTCTCAGGTGTCCCTATAACAGGTTCACTAGAAGCATGCGAAGTCCTATCATCTTTCTTTTTCTTCTTAGATGGACTAGGTGCATAAGTATTAATTATCTGAGAATCTTCCCCAATTCTCTTGGCATGGCCTTCAGGATACAAAGGTTCCTGAGTCATTTTACCACCTCTAGTCATAACTCCAACAGCATGATCATTCATCTTATTATTCATTTCATTGTGCAAATCATTTTGTGCCTTGAGAACTTGTTCTACTTGAGATTTTACCATAGAAGCATGTTTACTAACAAACTTGAGATCATTAACAGTTCTACACATATAAGCACCCAAGCATTCAAGTATATAAGCATTTCGTTTCAAATTGTCTACTAACATATGCATTGAAGTTTTAACAATAAAGTTATCAAATTCATCCAAGCATTGACTAGCAGACTTATTATGCGGAATGTCACCTTCATCAAATCTATAGAGAAAATTTACCTCCACTACCTGTGTCGGGTTATCAAGACCATGTATTTCTTCGATAGGTGGTAAATTCTTAACATCTTCAACTTTAATACCTCTTTCTTTCTTAGATTTCATTGCCTCTTGCATATCTTCAGGACTAAGAAATAGAATACCTCTCTTCTTCGGAGTTGGCTGAGGAGGTGGTTCACGAAGAGTCCAATCATTATCATTACTCAATATATTATTCAATAGTACTTCATCTTGTTCAACGGTTTGTTCCCTGGAAACACAACAAGCACAACTATCTAGGTGGTCCCTAGAAGCATCGGTTAGTCCATTATAAAATATATCAAGTATTTCATTTTTCTTAAGAGGATGATTAGACAAAGCATTAAGTAATTGGAGAACAGAAGGTCAATCAAGTGTAGAGCTAGATTGCAGTTCCTTACCTCCCCATGTCCTAGAGGGAAAAATCTTGGTTTTGGTATCCTCCAGATTCTTCATAGTGATCAACAGATATAAATCCCAAGTGAATCAGATAATAGAGCTATGCTCCCCGACAACGGCGCCAGAAAAAAGTTCTTGATAACCCACAAGTATAGGGGGCTGCAATAGTTTTCGAGGGTAGAGTATTCAACCCAAATTTATTGATTTGACACAAGGGGAGCCAAAGAATATTTGCAAGTATTAGCAGTTGAGTTGTCAATTCAACCACACCTGAAAGACTTAATATCTGCAGCAAAGTATTTAGTAGCAAAGTAGTATGGAAGTAACAATGATAGTAGCAAAAGTAACAGCAGCAGTTTTGTAGTGATTGTAATAGCAGTAGCAACGAAAGTAACTGAGCAAAGATAGATATGCGAAAAGCTCGTAGGCAATGGATCGGCAATGATAATTGTGTTGGATGATATTCATCATGTAGCAGTCATAACCTAGGGTGACACAGAACTAGCTCCAATTCATCAATGTAATGTAGGCATGTAGTCCGTATATAGTCACACGTGCTTATGGAAAAGAACTTGCATGACATGTTTTGTCCTACCCTCCCATGGAAGTGGGGTCCTAATGGAAACTAAGGGATATTAAGGTCTCCTTTTAATAGAGAACCGGACCAAAGCATTAGCACTTAGTGAATACATGAACTCCTCAAACTACAGTAATCATCGGAAAGAATCCCAATTATTGTGACCTTGGGGTATGCGGATCATAACTCGTAATAGGTGTCTACAACTTGCAAGATAGGATCAAGAACACAAGCATATTCATGAAAACATAATAGGTTCAGATCTGAAATCATGGCACCCAGCCCTAGTGACAGGCATTACGCATAGAAATGTCATAGCAACATCAATCTCAAAACATAGTGGATACTAGGGATCAAACCCTAACAAAAGTAACTCGATTACATGATAAATCTCATCCAACCCATCACCGTCCAGCAAGCCTATGATGGAATTACTCAAGCACGGCGGTGGGCATCATGAAATTGGTGATGGAGGAAGGTTGGTGTCGGGGATATACCCCGCGGTATGACCCGGCCGGAAGTATGACCCGACTGGACTTGGCGGCTCACCAGAGACCCGGCTGATATTTGGCGACTTACTGATGACCCCGGCGGGCGTGTCAGACGGACGACAAGGCCCAAGGCCCAGAAGGCTGGCTCGTGTAATGGTGGACCAGCTTAAGAGGAAAAGGTATAAGGAATATTCTCCTACAAAGGAAGCAAGACTAGGACTCCACTTGTAATAGAGTAATCCTAATCCTACTAGGACTAGTCATGTAACCCGCCCCTTCAACATATATATGGAGGGGCAGGGCACCCCAAGAGGGACAGGAAATAATCTCTAAGGCTAGACACAACTAGGAGAGCCAGTTTACGACGACTCCCTCATGAGCATAATGAGACCTAGCCACAAACGACATGTAGGGATATTACCGGATGATGTTTCCCGCGGCCCAAAGCTGTCTAAATCCTTGTCTCGTGTGTGATCCGCCTCGCGTCTCTAGATTCCGACCAACCCCTTTAAGCTACCGCATAGATGTGTTGGCCTCACGACTAAGTCCTCACACTAGGACATCTGTCGTGACAATTCAACGACAGTTGGTGATGATGATGGCGACGAATCCCCCTCTCCGGAGCCCCGAACAGACTCCAGATCAGGCCTCCCGATGAAGAACAGGAGGCACAGGCGGCTCCGTATCATAAAACGTGATGAATCCTTCTCTATGTTTTTTCTCCCAGAATAGGGTTACATAGAGTTGGAGTTTGGGTCGGAGGAGTTCCAGGGGGCCCACAAGCCCTCTAGCCGAGCCCCTCGGGCTTGTGGCCTCTGGGTGGACCCCATCTGCTTAATTCTTGAGCCAGTATTTTTTATATATTCCACAAAAATTGTCCGTAAATTTTCAGGTCAATTCAAGAACTTTTATTTCTGCACAAAAATAACACCATGGCAATTCTGCTAAAAACAGCGTCAGTCCGGGTTAGTTCCATTCAAATCATGCAAATTAGAGTCCAAAACAAGGGCAAAAGAGTTTGGAAAATGAGATACGATGGAGACGTATCATGGTGTCATGTGAACGTCGACTACATGGCACATCACCATATTTGGGCCTAAGGGAATGCATTGTGGAGTAGTTATTAGATGATGGGTTACTAGAGTGATAGAAGCTTAAACCCCAGTTTATGTGCTACTTCGTAAGGGACCGATTTGGATGCAAATGCTTAATGCTATGGTTAGATTTTATCTTAATACTTTTCTCATAGTTTTGGATGCTTGCGACGGGGTTAATCATAAGTGGGAGGTTTGTTCAAGTAAGAACAACACCCAAGCACCAGTCCACCCACATATCAAGTTATCAAAGTAGCGAATGCGAATCAAACCAACATGATGAAAGTGACTAGATGAAATTCACGTGTGCCCTCCAGAACACTTTGCTTATTATAAGAGACCATTTTGGCCTGTCCTTTGCCACAAAAAGATTGGGATACCTTTTTGCACTTTATTTACCATTACCGTTACTTGTCCGTTACAAATTATCTTGCTATAAACTACCTATTACCGACTATTTCAATGCTTGCAGAAAATAACTTGCTGAAAACCACTTGTCATTTACTTTTGCTCCTCGTTGTGTTCGACACTCTTACTTATCGAAAGGACTACGATTGATCCCCTATACTTGTGGGTCATCAGCATCAGAGCCAACTGCCTGTAGGAACCCCTTCCAAACTCCTTGGTCGAAGTTGAGTCTAGTCTTGCAAAAAACTATTTTCTAAACTACTAACCGTGTTGTGTGGCTTATAGGACCACATCACCTATGGATGGGATTTGGATCTTTTATTCTGCATCTTCACTCTGGGTTCTGATCTTTGTTCTCTTCGGGTTAAAGATTTTGCTAACTCTAATTCTAGGTTCCTATTATAACTTCTTTCCGGAGAGCCACTCATTCCAAATGAACTCTTGATGTCTCAAGATATTTGGAAATACTCTCTGATTTGCTAGAAACCTTTTGAACCTACTACATTTGTGATTAATTATCGCCGGTAGTCCCGGTGGATAGTCGTATGCATTTGTCGTTCATACGTTCCTAGTCTTGCACCAATTAACATACCCCTATTATTTTACTCAGGATGACTAGGAAGAAATCTCGTCATGCTAGTACTAGTCAGACCCGAAGCTATGTTGCAACTGTTTGAGATAAACCGACAGTCTATGGGGAGATTAGTGGACCGCATGGGAAACAACAACGCTCGTCGGGAGCCTGGCCCAATCTTACTTCAGGAGTTCGTGCGCCTCAACCTTCCATTTTTCACAACTCTTCCAATCCTATGGATGCTGATGATTGGCTTCGTGACATCCTGGCCGATATGGAGTCAGCTAATGTTTCACCTCCCACTTATGTCACCTTTGCGTCATTTCACCTGAAAGGTCCAGAGGTGGGAAAGCCAGAGGCGTATGCTGCCTGCTGGAATCATAACCAATTGGCAGGAATTTCAGACAGACTTCCGTGCACGTCACATTCCTCAAGGTCTCATGCACCAGAAGAAGAAGGAATTCCACAAACTCACCCGGGGCAAAATGACTGTGGATGAATATCAGAGGAAATTTCTTAATTTATCCCGCTGTGCTGAAGATGGCGTCCGCACTGACAAATGTAAGCAGGAGCAGTTCCGAGGAGGACTGCATCCTGATCTGAAGCTTGCATTGAGTCTCCATGAATCTGCAGACTTTGCAACGCTGGTCAGCCAAGCTTTCCAACCTGAAACTGGTCAAGTTTAGCACCAGGAATCTCTTAAGCGCACTCGTGATGTTGGCTCTTCTTTGGGCACATCTTCTCAAAAGCGCGGAGTGTGGATTCCGCACAACATCCATCACCAAACCTGCTCCAGCCCCGAGGCCATCGTATGTTGTACCTTGTCTGCCTCCGCCGCCGAGATAGCTAACGATTCGAGATGAACAATCCAATTCTATGGCTCCTCGTCCGAGTGATGGAAATTGCTTCAAGTGTGGACATCCATGACAGAATGCTATAAATTGTCGCTCAAATCAGCCTCTAATTACACCAGCTCGTCAGCCGAGAAAATCTAAAGCCAGACCGCCTACAATCGATTGTGGTCAAGACAACCATGTTAAGGCAGAAGAACCTCAGAATGCACCAATCATCGTGATGGGAACCCTTCCTGATAATTAAGTACCAGTTTTTGTTCTCTTTGATTCCTACGCATCACATTCATTCATCTCCGAAAAAATTTCATTCATGCATTGCATAAATTATGCAGAGATGCATTCTCCTTTGGTTGTTAGTACCCCTCGATCCGAATGTCATGCCACCATGATGACCCATGATGCCCCCACTGAAATTGAAGGACTGCAATTCCTTGCCGCTGTCATCCTCCCCAAGTCTTCCAACATTGATGTCATCCTCGGTATCGATTGATTGATATCCCATAACGCCTTGATCGACTGTGCCTCCAAGACAATCCAGCTTACACACCCTTCTAGCTAGATAGTCAACTACTCAGCCCAGATAATCCAGAATGTCGAGACCTAGATATGTGCTCTTAATGCATTGAATGCTTCACCTCTTGAGGGAATAGAGCAAGTTCCAGTCGTTCGGTACTTTCAAGATGTCTTCCTAGAAGAACTTCCAGGAGTACCCCAGCTAGGGTTGTTGAATTCGTCATCGACTTGAAACCAGGCACCACTCCTATTGCCAAGCACCCATACAAGATGCCGCCGCATGAACTCCTCAAGCTTAAGGAGGAAATCGACAAGTCACTTCACAAAGGCTTCATTCGCCCCAGTTCTTCCACTTGGGGTGCCCCTTTCTCTTCGTTAAGAAGAAGGATGGAACGAATCGATTGGTTCAATATTGTCGACCTATTAATCACGTGACAATCCAAAACAAGTATCCACTTCCCCGAATCAACGATCTTTATGATCAACTTGCTAGTTCCTTGGTATTCTCTAAACTTGATTTGAAGTTAGGATACCATCATATCATGGTTCACGAAGAGGACATTCCAAAAACTGCGCTCGTTACTCGCTATGGATCATACAAGTACACTGTCATGTCCTTTGGCTTAACCAATGCTCCAGACACCTTCTCTCGACTAATGAACACTATGTATTCACGGAATACCTTGACAAGTTAGCCGTGGTTTATCTCAATGATATTCTGGTCTACTCCAAGAATGAATAAGAACATGACGAACATCTTCGGCTTGTACTAAAGAAGCTTTGCGAACATCAGCTTTATGCCAAGTACTCCAAGTGCGAGTTCTGGTTACTTGAAGTGACCTATCTAGGCCATGTAATTTCCGCAGAAGGCATTGCTGTCAACCTAGAAAGAGTTCAACCTATTCTTGAATAGACTCCTCTAAAGAATGTCAAGCAAGTTAGAAGTTTTTCTTGGACTCGCCAGCTATTGGTGTCGTTTTGTCGAGAACTTATCCAAGATCGCAAAGCCATTGACAGACCTGCTCCACAAAGGCAAGAAGTTTGAGTGGACATCAAAATGTTAGGAAAGTTTCCAAACTCTCAAAGACAAGTCGACGTCTGCCCTAGTGTTGGCTCCCCCAGATACTCGCAAGGACTTTGTGATCTATTGTGACGCTTCCCTCAAGGATTAGGTTGTGTCCTGATGCAAGAGCCAAAGTGATTGCTTATGGCTCTCGACAGTTGCGTCCTCATGAAGAGAACTATCCAACGCATGATCTTGAACTTGCTGGAGTTATCTATACTCTGAAGTTACGGAGACATTACCCTCTTGGTAATCATTGTGAGATCTTCACAGATCACCAAAGTCTGGAGTACTTATTCACTCAGCTAGATTTGATACTTTGTGAGTAAATATGGATGGAGGCAATCTCAAACTATAACTTGGGTATCTCGTATACCCAGGCAAGGCTAACGTAATGGTTGATGCCTTGAGCCGCAAGTCTTATTGCAATAACCTCATGGTCCAGCAAGCACAACCCCTTCTTCACGAAGAACTCCACAAGCTAAACCTCCATAATGTTCCTCAGGGCTCTATGAAAACCATGGTTGTTAAACCAGATCTTGTGGGCAACATCAAGACTACTCAGAAGTATGACTCTGAAGTCGAGAAGATTACATGTTATCTCACTGAAGGAAGGCCCTCCTTCTTCACTGTTGCTGACGACGCCTTATTCTCAAAGGTCACCTAGTGGTTCCCATAAAGTACAACTTGGATATGACCCAGGAGGTTATTAGGAGTTCATGACACATCTTTGTCTATTCATATGGGTAGTACCAAGATGTACCAAGACATTCATCAGAGATTCTGGTGGTCCAACATGAAGCAAGACATTGTTCGCTATGTTGCTGAGTGTGACGTTTGTTGCCGTATCAAGGTGGAACATGAAAGGCCTACTGGAACACTGCAACCACTTGCTATTCCTGAATGGAAATGGGACAATGTTGAGATGGACTTCATCACTAGATTTCCCAAATCGCATAAGAGTAATGATGTCATTCTTGTTGTCATTGACCGACTTTCCAAGGTTGCTCATTTTCTTCCCGTCAAGGAAACCATCACTGCTAGTCAGCTGACAGATGTGGATGCTTCCAAAATTGTTTCACTCCATGGAATTTCATCGGTAATTAGCTCAAACTGTGGCGGCCTTTTCACTTCAAGATTCCAGGGAAGTTTTCAAGAAACTATGGGAACTCATCTGTCCTTTAGCCCCGCATTTCACCCCCAATCCCAGGGACAAGTTAAACAAGTCAACCAAATTCTTGAAGATATGTTTTGAGCTTGTGTCATTTCCTTTGGAAATAAATGGGAGGAATCTTTCTGTATGCTGAGTTCTCATACAACAATAGCTATCAAGTTAGTCTGAAGATGGCACCGTTTGAAGTATTGTATGGACGAAAGTGATGAACTCCTCTAAATTGGCCGGAAACTGGGAACGACCACTCTTCCGTCCGGATATTATCCAACATGCTGAAGAACAAGTCTGCGTTATTCACGAGAATCTGAAGACTGCTTACTCTCATCAGAAGAGCCAGTATGACCGCCATCACCAAGAGATGGTCTATCAACCCGGCGAAAAGGCTTATCTTCATGTCACACCGATGAAAGGTGCTCACCATTTCAGAATCAAGGGCAACCTATCTCCTTGCTACATTGGTCCTTTCCCAATTCTCGAAAGACGTGGAAAAGTGGCATATCAATTGGAACTGCCGCCGAAACTTTCTCGGGTTCACGATGTCTTCCATGTGTCACAACTCCGCTGATGCTTCAAGGACCCTATTTGAGCAGTGGATCATGAAGTGCTTGAATTGCAACAAGACATCTCTTATAAAGAGCATCCGACTCACATTCATGATCAAACAGAACATCACACCTGTCAGAAGGCAATCAAGTTCCTAAAAGTATAGTGGTCGAACCATTATGAAGATGAAGCCACTTGGGAACGTGAGGATCGTCTTCATGATGAATACCCCGCTTTGTTTCCGTTTACCTCCTAAATCTTGGGATGAGATTTGTTTTAGTGGAGGAGATTTGACCCCCCCCCCATGTAATAAGCATTGTTGCTCTGTTAATTATGTTACCATGTCAGCATGCTTATCTTGCTAATTGCCATTTGATCCAAACTCAAATTATAATGCAAGCCATTTTTTTCTTGAATTGGCAAATCTAAAATGTTTACATTATGTCATAAATACCGCAAATATTTGTAAAAGTGAAATCAAACTCAATTGGATTCTCATCTTGTCCCTACAATCAATTTTCTGGACCAAAATAAAGCAATAAAACCGTTGAAAATCAAAATACAAACTTGGATGTTTCCAAATGTTTGAAGCTTTTTGAACAGACCCATGCTATTTCCTTGTATTTATGTGCCAAATTTTATGTTCAACAAAATTCAATTGATATAAAAATAAAATGGAAAACATGTGAGAAAATACAATAGAAATATAAAAGCATGTAAAAGGCCTAACTACTATTGTGCACTTGGGCCTTCAGTACATAGTGCACAGCCGGCCCAGCCCAGCTGCGCCTCCTTCAACCTCCTGTTCACGGGAGGCTCGGTGGCTGTTGGGCTCATGTCTGTGCCTCGGATCGCCATGTGTCGGCCATTCTACGGCCTCCTTGTTGTGTTCCCGCGAGTCTAAGGACACCGCGACCCCCTGGCGAAACCCTAGCTCCCTTATCTCCCCCCTCATGATGCTTCTTTCTTTCCCGCAAGAAGATGAGCCGCCATTGCCATGAACTTCGTCGTCCTCGCACCCACCGAGCTCCCCGGCGCGTGATAACGTGTCCAGCTGCTTTGTCATCGACTATGTTGACTGCATGGTTGGATTCAACCTCGGAGCCCCTGCAATGCTGGATCGTTCCATCTTCCTCTGCCATGGCCGCCGCACCTTGCCGCTTGATCCGCTCGTCTCCGACTATCCCCGACCTCCTCGAGCTCGCCACTGCGCTCGCCGTGAGCACCTCCTCCGATTCCCGCCTTTTCCCTTCGATCCATCACCATATTCGTCGTACACCATCGCAGCTGAGCTCACTAGAGCTCGTGCTCACCGCCGCGTGGCCGCGCTCACGCGTGCCTCTGGCCGCTTGTGGCCACGCTCCAACATGCCCCTGCCCACACCCTCATGCGTGCACGCCCGTGCATGGCCTTGCTACCGCTTGCAGCTAATAGTTGTCGTTGTTGCTGCTCTCCTATGTTGCTTGTTGCTTCTGTTGTTATTGCTACTGCAGCTGCTGGTGGTCCCACTGCTTGGGAGCTGTTGTTGTCGCTGCTTCTTACTGCTACGGCCGCCGCCACTAGCCGACTGCGCCGTGGCCATGGCTCGGCCATGGCTGTGTGCATGTGCAACCACATGCCCAGTTGTGGCCCTGTGCCACTGCGACCTGGGTTGTCCCCCACTTGTTAATTAGGCCTAACCACCCATTAGGCCAATCCCCCTTTAACCCACCCTGCTATTAGTCTATGACAGTGGGCCTATTTGAAAAAAAAAGTCTATGATAGTGGCCCCCTAGCTAATTAACTAATTTAATTAAAGCAGATTTAACACTGAGCATTGTTAAGGAAATCGTTAACTGGTGGCTGCTCGGTTGGCTGGCGAGTAGGGGATTAATAGGCTAATCGTCAAGTTAGTCAGCCATTTAATCAATTAATCGGATGATTTATGAGTTTATCGGCTACTCAGAGACCCTACGAGTTGGGATTAGTCGGCAATTTAATTAGTTAATCGGAAATATTCTTGAACAGGGACACTGAGTCAATAACAACCGGGACCAACATGCACTATCACTACTAGGGAAAAGCCTAGCAGTAGCGCATGTTAAATGCTTATCAGTAGCGCGGTAGCCGTGCTACTGATACGACACTACAGCTAATGCTTATTGGTAGCGCGGTTTGACCCGCGCTACTGCTACCTAGGGATAACAACAGCGTTCATCTGCAACACGCGCTGCTGCTAATAGCTGCAGCGCCCTTGAACAAAGAGCGCTACTGCTAAAGCCATACCCCATGCTACTGTTATTAATACTTGAATTTCTTTTTCTGCTCCATATTTTGTGCTGCTGAATTTTGTTTAGGACTTTATATAATAATCTCTAGCATATCATACACATACAAAAGTAATCATAGCATATACACACACATAGACTCATCAAATCATGTCATCATCATAATCATCATCCAACTCAAAGTGGTCTCTCGTCATCATCTCGAAAATAGCGATACAAGTCTTGAATACTTGCAACTACATCGTCATCCATCTAAACAATGATATACGCGAGAAGAGTTATCACTATGAGTGAGAGCGGAACTATGCAGTACATGAGGCGGCGGTTACGAGTCCTCTCTCACGCTAGCATGAACCTCAAGTAACTAGCTTCGGCTTCTTGTATGATTTTGGAGCCTTTATGGCTGGCGCCTGACATGACATAGCACTTCTTCTGACACTCATGCCACTCGTAGTACACTCCTGGAACCATCCCTTTGTACATGACATAGCACTTCTTCTTCGCCATCAAGAATCTAGGTACCTGTTAGAGATGCATCTTCATCAAGAGAATGTACAATCATATGCAACAAAATATAATAGAGCAACACAAAAAAAGAAAGGGTTAGCAACTAGATGCAACATATAGTACGCAAACTAATTAACTAGAGGTATGCAGGTCATCGTAGACAAACTAACAAAGTAGCGTCACGCAAGTTCGGCTGGGATCGTGGACATCACAAAGTTTCATTGCTACAGAAACTATACAAGTTCAACCGACACATATCATCATCATTGGCATTGTAAATCACTAGAAGTTCCATCCTTCCATATCATCGAGGATGGACCCTAGCTTCTTGAACGGTGAGAGGTCATGACGTTGCATGCCTATGTGAGTTTGGACGTTAGCTCACGATATAGGGCCGTTGTCGAACATCCCCTTCTCATCGACGACCTCTTTCATGATGATCGTCGCAATGTCCCTCTGGACGCGAAAGAAATCATCTCTAAGTTTATAATCCGCTTCTCCATGAGATTCTACCCACTTGCGGATATGATCATCGTTTCTGCTTGTCATGTGAAGCTTTTGGTGATCCGTGCTAAACTCAATCATGAGATGGAGGAGGTAGAATCCATCTTTCTTGCTTGGTTTTGGGACATGGAGTTAGTTTTATGCGAGAAACCCGTCTTCTTGTTCCTTTGTTTCCTGATCTACAGGTGGCCACCCCTAATGTTGAATCCTTGGAGAGCATCATCCAGAATATTCATTATGTGGGTGTAGTCCTTCTCGTAGTTTCTGGTAGGGTCAAAATACACGGCGTGGGAGACTCTTGGGTAAAGAACGATAAGGATGGCACACCCATTGCTGCGGGGAAAAAGACACCTCAAATTATTCTCCATATGAGC
Organism: Triticum aestivum; assembly: GCF_018294505.1. Classification (NCBI taxonomy): domain Eukaryota; kingdom Viridiplantae; phylum Streptophyta; class Magnoliopsida; order Poales; family Poaceae; genus Triticum; species Triticum aestivum. Next base: position 227,865,978 of record NC_057797.1, read on the forward strand.
GAGAAAGAATGATTGAAATGTACAAAGGGGTTGTCTGGAACTGACTTACTTTGTATGATAAGGCAGGAGGACAATTTACTGGTCCTTATTCTGTACCATGAAGTTTTGGAGGTACTCCCTAGAATTTTCATGCTCAAAGTCACCGAGACTCAAGAAGGACTCGTGCATGTAGTGCGGATCCGCCACACAGATTTGCGAGACTTCTTCTCTCTTCATGACCGAGCTCATATGTAGCGCAAAAAGGCAGATGATTGTAAAATCGAGCCACCTTGTCAGGAACATCTCGAAGATATGGTCAAACCACAGGAAGAGCACCTCCGCGGGCCGTGTGTCGACGTAGCACTTCCCCTTAGGCACACGAGCTGCGTATGTCAGATATGCTGGATCCTTCGAGGCTAGTAGGCTTTTCTCAGTCGACAGCACATGGTCGTGCGGTCTCCTCAGATCCCCTGATAGTGCCTCCAGCAGTTTTGGCGGTAGCATCGGCTCGCCCGTGACATGGAACATGGCTGCACCTTTGATGGGTACATGCTCTTCAAAATCCACCATCTGGCTGCTATGTGCTTTGGCTTGTTTGTAGGCAGCTGAGCCTATCTTCCCTTCTCTTCCTCTCCTATTTCTTGGGCACACCTTCCAGACCCTTCCTTAACACCTGCCTGAGTGTTGCCGGGCTAAGCACTATACGACCCCCGGCTAGTTGAGCATGTGTTGAGGCGGCATCTTCAGGCATGTCCTGTGAGGATTTCATGAAGAGAGACTTCTTGCAATCCCTGCTAGGACGTTCCTGCCTGGGAAGATCATCCATATCCTCATCAGCATGCCGATAGGGTGATACGTCCATTTTGCATCATGCTTTTATATCAATATTTATTACATTATGGGTTGTTATTACACATTATGTCACAATACTTATACATGTTCTCTCTTATTTTACAAGGTTTACATGAAGAGGGAGAATGCCGGCAGCTGGAATTCTGTGCTGGAAAAGAAGCAAATATTAGAGACCTATTCTGCACAACTCTAAAAGTCCTGAAACTCCATGGAAGTCGGTTTCAAAATATATAAAAAAATATTGGGCGAAGGAAGTACCAGAGGGGGGCCACCCACCATCCATGAGGGTGGGGGCGCGTCCCCTGCCTCGTGGGCCCCCTGGCAGTCCTCCGGTGCCCATCTTTGGCTATATTAAGTCTTTCGCCCTAGAAAAAATCAGAAGCAAGATCTCGAGACGAAACTCCGCCGCCACAAGGCGGAACCTTGGCGGAACCAATCTAGGGCTCCGGCAGAGCTGTTCTGCCAGCGAAACATCCCTCCGGGAGGGGGAAATCATCACCACCATCATCACCATCGATCCTCTCATCGGGAGGGGATCAATCTCCATCAACATCTTCACCAGCACCATCTCATCTCAAACCCTAGTTCATCTCTTTTATCCAATCTTTGTCTCAAAACCTCAGATTGGTACATGTGGGTTGCTAGTAGTGTTGATTACTCCTTGTAGTTGATGCCAGTTGGTTTACTTGGTGGAAGATCATATGTTCAGATCCTTTATGCATATTAATACCCCTCTGATTATGAACATGAATATGATTTGTGAGTAGTTACGTTTGTTCCCGAGGACATGGGAGAAGTCTTGCTATAAGTAGTCATGTGAATTTGGTATTCGTTCGATATTTTGATGAGATGTATGTTGTCTATCCTCTAGTGGTGTCATGTGAACGTCGACTACATGACACTTCACCATTATTTGGGCCTAGGGGAAGGCATTGGGAAGTAATAAGTAGATGATGGGTTGCTAGAGTGATAGAAGCTTAAACCCTAGTTTATGCGTTGCTTCATAAGGGGCTGATTTGGATCCATATGTTTCATGCTATGGTTAGGTTTACCTTAATACTTCTTTTTTAGTTGCGGATGCTTGCAAGAGGGGTTAATCATAAGTGGGATTCTTGTCCAAGGAAGGGCAGTACCCAAGCACCGGTCCACCCCACATATCAAAATTATCAAAGTACCGAACGCGAATCATATGAGCGTGATGAAAACTAGCTTGACGATAATTCCCATGTGTCCTCGGGAGCGTTTTCTTTTATATAAGAGTTTTTTCAAGCTTGTCCTTTGATACAAAAAGGATTGGGCCATTTTGGTGCACCTTATTTACTTTTGTTACTTGTTACCCGTTACAAATTACCTTATCACAAAACTATCTATTATCGATAATTTCAGTGCTTGCAGAGAATACCTTACTGAAAACTACTTATCATTTCCTTCTGCTCCTCGTTGGGTTCGACACTCTTACTTATAGAAAGGACTACGATAGATCCCCTATACTTGTGGGTCATCAAGACTTTTTTCTGGCGCCGTTGCCGGGGAGTGAAGCGCCTTTGGTAGGTGGAATTTGGTAAGGAAAAATTTATATAGTGTGCTGAAATTTACTGTCACTTGTTACTATGGAAAGTAATCCTTTGAGGGGCTTGTTCGGGGTATCTTCACCCGACCAGTAGAGCAAAGAGTTGCTCCTCAACCTACTGAAAATGTTTACTTTGAAATTCCTTCGGGTATGATAGAGAAACTTCTAGCTAATCCTTTTACAGGAGATGGAACATTGCATCCTGATTTGCACCTAATCTATGTGGATGAAGTTTGTGGATTATTTAAGCTTGCAGTCTATGCCCGAGGATGTTATCAAGAAGAAGATCTTCCCTTTATCTTTGAAGGTAAAGGCGTTGACATGGTTTAGGCTATGTGATGATATTGGATCATGGAACTACAACCGCTTGAATTTGGAATTTCATCAAAAAAATTATCCTATGCATCTGGTTCATCGTGATCGTAATTATATATATAATTTCTGGCCTCGTGAAGGCGAAAGCATCGCTCAAGCTTGGGGAAGGCTTAAGTCAATGTTATATTCATGCCCCAATCATGAGCTCTCAAGAGAAATTATTATTCAAAAAATTTATGCTCGGCTTTCTCTCAATAATCGCTCCATCCTCGATACTTCTTGTACTGGATCTTTTATGATGAAGAATATTCAATTCAGATGGGGTTTAATGGAAAGAATGAAACACAACTCTGAAGATTGGGAACTCGGTGAAGGTAAGGAGCCAAGTATAACACCTAAGTTTGATTGTGTTAAATCTTTTATGGATACCGATGCTTTTCGTGAATTTATCACTAAATATGGACTTGACTCTGAGATAGTAGCTTCTTTTTGTGAATCCTTTTCTACTCATGTTGATCTCCCTAAGGAGAAGTGGCTTAAATATCATCCTGCCATTGAAGTAAAAGTAGTTGAACCTATTAAAGTTGAAGAAAAGACTATCCCTTATAATGTTGATCCTATTGTTCGTGTCGCTTATATTGAGAAACCACCTTTCATTAGAATGAAGGATCATGCTAAAGCTTCAACTGTGGTCAACAAAAGTAACATTAGAACACCCAAACCCTCTGAGCAAATTAAAGTTGAACCTAGTATTGCTATGGTTAAAGATCTCTTGGCTGATAATATTGATGGGCATGTTATTTACTTTTCTGATGAAGCTGCTAGAATTGCTAGACCCGATACTAAAAATAAACATAGACCACTTGTAGGCATGCCTGTTATTTCCGTTAAAATAGGAGATCATTGCTGTCATGGCTTATGTGATATGGGTGCTAGTGCTAGTGCAATACCTCATTCTTTATATGAAGAAATTATGCATGATATTGCACCTGCTGAGTTAGAAGGTATTGATGTTACAATTAAGCTTGCCAATAGAGATACTATTTCACCGGTTGGGATTGTTGGAGATGTTGAAGTCTTGTGTGGGAAAGTTAAATATCCTGCTGATTTTCTTGTCCTTGGTTCCCGACAAGATGACTTTTGTCCCAATATATTTGGTAGACCCTTCTTGAATACTATTAATGCTAAGATAGACTGTAAAAAGGATATTGTTTCTGTTGGTTTAGGGGATATGTTTCATGATTTTAATTTTGCTAAATTTCATAGACAACCCCATGATAAATAATTGCCAAGTAAATATGAAATTATTGGTCTTGCTTCTATTGCCATGCCTCCTAATGATCCTTTAGAACAATATTTGCTAGATCTTTAAAATGATATGTTTCTGAATGAAAGAAGGGAAATAGATGAAGTATTGTTTAAACAGGGACCTATTTTGAAACACAACTTGCTTGTCGAAATTCTAGGGTATCCTCCTCCACCCAAGGGTGATCCCGTGTTTGAGCTTAAACCATTGCCTGATACTCTTAATATGCTTATCTTGATGAAAAGAAGATATATCATGTTATTATTAGTGCTAACCTTTCAGAGCAGGAAGAAGATAAATTATTGAAAACTATGAAGAAGCATCGTGCTGCTATTGGATATACTATTGATGATCTTAAGGGCATTAGTCCCACTCTATGCCAGCACAAAATAAAATTGGAAAAGATGCTAAACCGATTGTTGATCACCAACGACGGTTAAATCCTAAGATGAAAGAAGTTGTAAGAAAAGAAATACTAAAGCTTCTTGAGGCGGGTATAATTTATCCCGTTGCTGATAGTCAGTGGGTAAGTCCTGTCCATTGTGTCCCTAAGAAGGGAGGTATTACTGTTGTTCCTAATGATAAAGATGAATTGATCCCACAAAGAATTGTTACAGGTTATAGAATGGTAATTGATTTCTGCAAACTAAATAGAGCTACTAAAAAGGATCATTACCCTTCACCTTTTATTGATCAAATGCTGGAAAGATTATCTAACCATACACATTTTTGCTTTCGAGACGGTTATTCTGGTTTCTCTCAAATACCTGTTTCAAAATAGGATCAAGAAAAGACCACTTTTACTTGTCCTTTCGGTACCTTTGCTTATAGACATATGACTTTTGGTTTATGTAATGCACCTGCTACCTTTGAAAGATGTATGACTGCTATATTCTCTGACTTTTGTGAAAAGACTATTGAGGTATTCATGGATGATTTTTTTGTGTATGGAACTTCTTTTAATGATTTCTTAAGCAACCTTGATCGAGTTTTGCAGACCGTGGCCGCAGGCCAATGGGGCCCGCGGTGCTTCGCACTTGCCCTTTGGCTTCGCCTCGAAGCCAAGCCCGAGCGCGCCTTGGGCCCAGGGACTACTGTCGGCATTCTGGGAATGGGGGTGCCCAGACTTGCCTGCCTACGGCCTACAGTGTGGCTCCACCAGCAACCCCGTACGGCCCAACTTCACCAGCAAACATTCGAGATCCTCGCGCGAGGCCAGGCCTCCCGAGGCGGACGATGCAAGACCTCCTCAGGGGAGGCCTCACTAGGCTGGCTCGCGAGGGGTGGAGAGATCAAGGCAAGGGACACCTCACGAGGTTCCTGTGATGCAAGCCATGACGACTAGAACCAAGCGGGCTCCAGGCGGGTGCTAGCACGCGCAATGTCCTCGTTTCCTCTTTGGTGCTAAAGGGGCAAGCGCATATGAGGAGTCCTGAGGCATCAGGCAAAGGTTTTCATATCGGTGGAACAAGACCAAGACCAGCATGACGGCAAGACGGAGGTCACCATGGAGCCCAAGACGGCGTCATCACCAGAGCTTTTGGCAGGCGAAGACCACTTTTGTCAGGATAGCTTGTACTAGTTGTCTCCCTTCGAATTTGGCCGTTGTGGGATCCCTTCCCGCTCAATATTTGGGAAGAGGACCAGGGCTTCTATAAATAGAACTAGCCACCACCATAGTGGGGGGATTCCGATCTTCAACCACACAAGCACACCAAGCACAAGAACACCCACTACAAAAAAATACACTTCCATGATGATACGTGTTTGTCACAGTAGGTCACATTTTCTGTCATGCATGTACATCCATGATGATTTTATGACAGAATCAAGATAGTCATACCTGTGCTGTCGTAGAAGTATTCCATGACATTACCAAAATATCATCACGGAAGTGTCCACTTCCATGAAGATAAATACCGCGTCACAGAAGTGCTTTCGTCAAGGGTGACCGACATGTGGCATCCACCGTAACGGAACGCCATTAAGCTATCGGGTCGGGTTATGGATCCAATAACCCGTTAATAGCCCCGACCAATGGGGATTTTCCATGTGTAAAATCATCATTGGCTGGAGGAAACACGTGTCGGCTCATCGTTGGGACAGATGTCATCCACTAATTGGACAGAAGGCGCCTATGATACGTCGACACGTGGCACGGCCCAACAGAGGCCCATTCATGTGATAAGGCCGGCCCGTTTGACTTGGTCAAAAGGTGGCGGGCCGGCCCATGTAAAGCCTGTTAACGGCGTGTTCGCATATAGCCCATTTACAGCCCGCTAACCCAAGGCCCGTTACGCCCTATCCGAATTAGGCCCAGTAGCGTCATCTGGGCCACCAATATGATTCCAGTACATTTTCACTTCTGGCCCATGTATGGCCCATGACGTCTTTCGGTCCATATGAGGCCCTATGTAACTCTTGGCCTATTAACGGCCCGTGGTGAAACTGGCCCGTAATGAACAGTCTATCACTTTACACCCATTAATGGCCCATGGTGAAACTGGCTTGTAATGAACAGTGTATCACTTTATACCCATTAACGGCCCGTTATTCTGTTGGGCTGTTTCTAGCCCATGTTATCTTTTAGCCTTCTCAGAGCCCATTTATTCTTGGGCTCACTTCCAGATTTCGTTTACTTACGGCCCATTACTGTAATTTTCTGCTTGTGGGCCAAATTCAGCCCGTGGTTACAGTCGGCCCGTTTATGGTCCATTAATACGTTGGGCCGTTTTCATAGCGTCATCAAATACGGCCTATTAACGATGGCCCGTTATGGTCGGCCCATGAACGGGCGATTCCAACTCTAGCCCATTTACGGCCATAATGCGATCTGTTTGGCCCATGTTTGGCCAATCGATCATACGGCCCGTATAAGGCCCATTGATGATATGGCCCGCAAAAGTTATACGGCCTGTAGAAGGCCCATTGTTTCTACGGCCCGTAGAAGGCCCACTGTTTCTACGGCCAGTAGGAGGCCCAGTGTCACTAAAGTAAATATTAGCCCATGGTTATTGTGGCCTAGTTTTAAAAAATAGGTTATTGTAGCCACTAGCTAACCACGGAAAAAGAACCGCAATGACTACAAGCAAACAAATAAACAAGACAACAAGGAAATAAATAAGCAAGCAACTAACGCTAGGCTATTACGGCTATTACACATATTACATCCACTGGGCATCAAACTTCGCCACCAGTGCAAATATAGGGAAGAAAGTAGCATATCATATACACTAGTTGTCAAAGTTGGCGACCAGCGCAAATAAAGGCCGCAGCAAAACAAATCCAGAACTGAAACCACTTCAGAAGATCTCAAGAAACAATATCCTGGGTACCCATAATGCTGGCAAGATTCTTAGCAAGCTTATTAACTTTCTCTTGTTTGGCGCTTAAATCCTCCAGTGCTTGCTGTTGCACCAGAAAATATGCATCTGAATTCTGCAGGGACTTCCTCAGTCCTTCAGCTTCCTGTCACAGCACATCTGATCGATGTCTTTCAACTTGAAGTTGAGACTCAAGAAGACGAACTGATTCAGGCAGCGAGTTCGAATAGCTTGTGCCAGCAGTAGTGGCCAGTAACTCGAACACTACATCAAGACAGGACTTTTGGATTCCCTCACTGTCGTCAAGATAGTTTTATCAGCTTTCTTGGAGAACAACAGGGATGTCTCACTATCTTGAACCTTATCTGCATTACTTCCTTTACCATTGGATAGCGCGGTACTGTTCTCCAATACTTTGTCCGCATTCTAAAAGAGAAACAAGCAGACACATCACATGTTTACCATGTTGTATATGAAACTCATTTTGGTAAATGAGTTCAGTAGTAAAGTGGACAGGATAACAACATGAAACAAACATATATCTATGTACCATGGTCACTTTATGGTCTATATCATTCTAGTTTTTGTTGCCAAATCAAGATAGAGACACAGTTCAAATAATATTTGTTCAAGACAAAGCAGAATAGACAGAATATAAGTGTGGGTAACTATGGAGCAATAACAACACTTGTAATGTGCATGACATGAGAACATAACTGTTTATTCAATTGAAACTGAAATCAACATAGAGCAGGTTACAACAGCAAACCAGTTAAAGAAACGGGTTTAAAACATACCTGTTGCGCCATTGGAGTTTCAATTCCATCCTTCAAATTTGAAAAAAGTTGGTATGAGTAAATACAGTAATGCAAGAGCAAAGGAGTATGAACCATAGCTACAGAACCTGACCTGAGAACAAATCTTCTTCTCCTTTAAGCGTTGAGTTGGGATTTGGAGTGGTGGTCCTCGTGCTTTGGGCACTGTAGTTCCCTTACTAACTGCTCGTTTTTGGGTGCTCTGTGGTGGAGACGGTGCTGTGTCAACTGGAACTGGGTTACTATCTGCCGGGATTGGGGTTAGAAGGGGTGTAGTGGTTCTCTGTCCAACTAGGTAGGGGTACAATCTGCGAGAGTCTCGGTTATATGTGGTGGATCTGGTCCTTGGGCAAGTACAACCATGGTTCTTTCTGCATCAACTGGTAGCACTATCTTTTCTGAAGACCGTGTTGTTACTCGCTTAGATACTGCCATCACGCTCTCCAATTCAAATGGCTGATAAACAAGAAAAGTAATTGGAAGTATAGACATTGTATGATAGACAGGTGCAATGGATAGTGGGGATTAAAAGAGGGCATGAAATAATTCATATTTATGTTGTCTAACCAAACATGATAGCATGACACAATTTCACATATATGATGGCTAACTAAACAGGATAACATGACACAATTTCACGTTATGATGGTTAACTAAAAAAGATAGAAAGACATAGCTCAAAATATGAGACTATGTAAACAGGATGACATGACATAACTATATAATGTGTTTATTAAATAGGTTGGCATGCCATAATTCACATACATTCACGGATAGAATGCCATAATTCAAAATATGATGACTGTAAACACTAAACAGGATGAGATGATATAACTATATGATGTCTTTATTAAATGGGTTGCCATGCCATAATTCATATAGATGATGTGTATGTACTATGTAAACATGATGGCATGATATAATTCAAATATATGATTTATATAGTAAGCAAGTAAGCAGATGGCAATCCATATATGATGTAAAAACTAAGCAATGCAAGACAACATACATGACATGGGTAATATAACCCTGCCAAGTTTGAGCATAGACCTCAGGGGGGAAATAGGACTGGTCATCAGTCTCTGAATCCTCCTTTAAGGAGCTCTCTGTAACCAGCAAGATGTCTGCTTCAGCAGGTAGCATTGTCTACTCTGAATACCTTGTTTTCACTCCAGATACTTCCATCACCGCTTCAAATGGCTGATGCACAGGAAGAGTAGTTGAATATACAAACGTTGTCGACAAATGGAACACGTAATACAAAAAAATGATAGCATGATATAATTCACATACATGATGATTGGCTAAACAGCATGGCATTGCATAATTCACATCTATAATGCATTTGCAACAAGATAGCATTGTATAATTCACATATATAATGTCTTGCAACAATATGGCAATGCATAATTCACATATATGGTAATTAGACACTGCACAGGTGGCACTCACACAAAGCATGTCTAAACTAATCAAATGACATAGCAATGCAAGACACCATACGCACGATATGAGCAACATAACCCTGCCAAGTTAGAGCATACACCTTGGGGGGGGGGAATAGGACTGGTCATCTGTCTCTGAATCCTCCTCTGAGGAGCTATCCGTAACCGGCGAGATATGCACTTCGTCAGATAGCATAGTCTGCTCTGAAGACCTTGTTTTCACTCCAGAATTTGCCATCACCGTGTCAAATGGCTGATGCACACGAAGAGCAGTTGAATGTACTAACATTGTTGACAAATGTAATATGTAACGGAAAAAAGGATGGCCTGATATAATTTACATATAAGATGACGTGCTAAGCAGGATGGCATTGCAAAATTCACATATATGATGCCTGGCTAAACAAGATCACTACAAAAAAAGACACATCTGTGACATTTTGGGCCGAACGAAAAAAAAATTATGTCATACATATGACACTTCTATGACGGTAATTGTGACAAAACCCGGTATCATCATAGATGTGGTGGGCTCCTACTTCTATGACAAAAAATCATGACAGAAAATGGGCTTTTCATCCTGGGCGGGCCGGAGACGCAGCTGCATGACATTCTTTGGGCCGTCCATGACGGAAAAAACCATGGTAGAAGCGAGGGCGAGGAAAATTTCGGGGAGTTCTCGGTTACGGTGGGAGGTTGGGGGCCGAGCGTTGCACGTTTCTCTCATACACATACGCGCGTGTGTGCGAGGCGTTGGTTCTAATTGAACCCGAGCGAGGCGTTGGGCTCTAACTGAACCCGAGCGATTGCACTGCTTGCTACGCGTTACTGAACCCGAGTGATCAATCGATGGCTGTTAACTGAACCCGATCGAGCGATTCCTTCGCTACTGCTGCTAACTGAAGACAATCGATGGGATGAACAGTGAGCGTGAACAGTGAGCGGTGGCGTTGCCTCTGGATGAACAGGACCCCGTGGTGTGGTGGAGGGCTGGTTGAACAGTAGACGGTGGAGGGGTGCCCGTGGAGGGGTGGATGAACAGGACCCCATGGTGTTGATGGCTGGATGAACAGTAGACGGTGGAGGGGTGCCCGTGGAGGGGTGGATGAACAGGACCCCGTGGTGTGGAGGGCTGGATGAACAGTAGACGGTGGAGGGGTGGTTGAACAGGACACCGTGGTGTGGAGGGCTCGATGAACAGTAGACGGTGGAGGGGTGCCCATGGAGGGGTGGTTGAACAGGACCCCGTGGTGTGGAGGGCTGGATGAACAGTAGATGGTGGAGGGGTGGTTGAACAGTAGCCGGTGGAGTAGCGCGCGGTGGAGGCTAGATGAACAGGAGCCCGTGGAGGCTGGATGAACAGGAGCTCGTGGAGGCTGGAGGAGGTAGACGGTGGAGATGAACAGTATCTTGTGGAGTCCCGTTTTGCGGTACGCCACACCCCTCCCGATGAACAGAACCCCCGTTTCGACCGTAGCGCTCCAACACAAGTCTGTTTCGTCCGTTTTGCGGTACGCCACACCCCACCTGATCAACAGGACCCCCGTTTCAACCGTAGGAGGTCCGTTTCCTCTGTTTTGCAGTACACCAGACCCCTCCCAATGAATAGGATCCCATTTCGAACGTGGCCGGTCGAACACAAGGCCGTTTCCTCCGTTCTGCGGTACGCTAGGCCTCGTTTCCATCGCCTGTTCCGTCCAAGCCCTCCCGATGAACACGACGCATTCCGTTGCCTCCCGATGAACACGACGCATTCCATTGCCTCCAAATGGACACGACGACGATGTTGTTTCTCCGTTCCGACCCAGCCATATACATGAGCCCTAGTCGTATGTATGCGCGAGTAGGCGTTCGAGACCTCGCCCGTATGTACACGTACATGGCCGTATTTTCTTTCTTGCACCCTGGCCAATGTACGTATGTGTACATGCTACGTGCGCGCCTCTACTACGACACGTGCGCGCCTCTACATCGACCAATATGTACGTACATGTTCGCGACCAGAATGACAACGCTACGTACGCTTCGACCAGGTGGGTCCCGACTGTCAGGCACTTCCTTGCCTGCGAAGATGTAGCTGGTGGGTCCCAGCAGTCAGGGGGCGAATCGTTTTGTTTTATTTTTGCCCGGACGCACTTCCTTGCGTGCGAAGGTGTAGCTGGTGGGTCCCAGCAGTCAGGGGGTGAATTGTTTTTTTCGGACGCACTTCCTTGCGTGCGAAGATGTAGCTCGTGGATCCCAGCAGTCAGGGGGTGAATCATTTTTTTCGCGAAATACGGTGGCCCATCCGGTGGGTTCCCGCTGTCAGGTGGAGGAATAATTATTTTGCACGTAATAAGGAGGCACTTCCTTGCGGCTGCCATGGACCCAGCTGTCAGCCTCTACACGTACAGTACTCTTCCGATGGAAGTCGGTCGTTGACCATGTTGACCACGCTGCGACGAGAGCACCAGGGCGGTGGTCTGGACGACGTCGAGGCCTAGGAAGGGGATGACGCGGAGCCGGGGAAGACGCAGCAGTGGAAGCCCACGCGGAGAGGGGTACGAGGGTTCACTGGTTCGGCTGCAGTGTGAGGCTGCCGTCGCCCAGAATAACAGGGGGAGTGGGTGAGTAGAGGGATGGCCTGGCCAGCGGTGGGAGTAGTACGGGGCGGTCAGGCCTCCGCGGCATCATAGCCGGCCACGGGAGGTAGGAGCACGCGACACAACCGGCGCTACTTTGGGCGGCTGGAGCAAGAAGACCAGAGGTTGAAGAAGCACTACGGTCGTTGGATGGACATCATACGATGACTTCAGCTAGAATCGTTTATATTGACTAAGTTGACAAAGACCTTGGTACGCATCAACTTAGTAGGCCCACAGCTCGGATTTGGCAGAGAACATATAGCCCATCTGCGATTTGTAAGAATGTACAACCCATTTTTTAATTCTAATGGAACTTACTACAGCCCATTTACAATTTGTTAAAACTACAGGCCAACTTCTAGCTAGGACAACGATTAATAATTTCAAACAACCGCTCAAAATAGAATTCAAAAAAATTCCCACATTTTGATGGGATCCGAAATATTTTTATCCGAAATTTATAGTCAGGTTAAATATAATTTCAAAATAGAGTTGTATTACGTTAAAATCCAACAAAATATTACGCGCGCAACAAGTAATGAAATTAAAATTTTCAAATTCCAAAAATAATATATTTTTAAAACTAATTACGTGTTTGGTGCATAGTAACTGTCCAGTTATTATAATTACATCCCATTTATTATTTCTTAAAGTCCATTTTCTTGTTAAGCCTAATGCATACCTCCTAGCAAAGTTTGCAGCCCAGCGGGGCGGAGAATAACAAGTTGACCCGGATATTGTGTACAACTGTCGGCCCAGTTGCATTGCTAATGTTGAAAAAAAGCTATTTTTATACACACATTTAAAAAAATTATATAGATAAGGAACATTTTTTATACACACATTTAACAATTTTTAAATACATGATTAACACTTTTTAAAACATATTTTTTAGTCAACAGTGGGCCCACAGCGAGCGGAGGAGGTCACAATACACATATTTTTTAAATACATGATTAACACTTTTGCAAAAGCAATTAGCCCACAGCAAGCCAATTAGCTCTAGTCGGCCCACAGTGGGCCGACAGGACCTAATCAGCCCACAATGGGCCGACAGGGGCCAGTCGGCCAGCTGTAGGCCGACTGGAATCCAATTGGCCTGCTGTGGGCCGACTAGGCCCAGTCGGCCTGCAGCGGGCCGACGGTTTATTATTTTTGAAAAAAATTACCCAGCATAATATTTATGAAAATTAATTATAAAATGTATTATTTAAAAAAATAGCGAAAAAAGGCATGTTTAGTACAGTACAACCTAACATGGTTACTCAGCCCACATTCAGCAACGCCGGAAAGGCCCAAACAAGGCTTCTGTACAACTTTTTGAAGTCACTGAGCTCAATTAATAACTTAAGAAAAAACTTTGATTATAGTGGAACCTAATTAAAAGCTGTCACGAGAAAATAAATAATTCAACGGGTCCCACTTGTGCATGTGCGCGCGCGCGTGTGTGTGAGTGTGTGTGTGTGTGTGAGAGAGAGAGAGATAGAGAGAGAGAGACCCATCGGCCGATGCTCGTAAATACATCTTTCAGCCATATGCATTGCTGATGCTCAGTAAAAACTTATATAGTTGACACAATCATATAGAACATCATAGCACACTGAACTTGCATACAAAAATTTCACGCAGGCGGCACAATCAGGATGGAAGCAGTGGATCGCTACGGGACGGGCTATGTTGAAACCAACGAAGTCGTACATAATGGTTCATCGTCTTTATAAATGACGGGGAAATATTTTGAATGTTGTGCAAAGAAACCAGACAGACAACACAATAAGTTCTCCTAGCACATTAAGTTGACGTACAACCCTTTCTAAAAAAAGTTCAGGTACAAAATTAGAACAGGTCAGAATCAAATGTACTGGCATATCAGTGCTTCACACCCATAGCTCGGATTTAACTAGTATCTGACAAGATTCAGTTGTTACCTCAAATTAGAGCACATCCAGGCAGCCAGCCCTGCCTCTTCTCCCAAAGAAGCAGTGGCCTCTGCCACGCAATGGAGTAGGCCCTGTGCCATCCATCGTTTCGAGCAACACGGGGAAAGTCTGACGTTGACTCCTATAATGGACGTCGTCGACGGACCCTGGCACCAGCGACGGTGGCAGGACTTCGATTGATGGATTTACCACTTCTTCGACATGCACGAACACTCGATACAGGTACATCCCTAACGTGGTCCGCGGCGGCCTTGGTGGCCATGAATAGTACAACCCCGGTTCCTTCACCGGTATCTCAACACCAATCACCTTCGGTATGGTGGACGGCTTCTTCATCCATGCCATAACCGTCAGAGCCCAGCTGTCTGCAGGAACAAACATACTTACGAGCTCACCTCCAAGGTCGTTGATAAGCTCGTTCATGGACTCGCTATTCCAAGCACGTCGAGGCATGCCGTGGAAGGTAAGCTTTGTTAAAAACTCAAGCTCATAGGGCACCGAGCCCCATCCTGGGTGCCACTGATCAAAGCTCACCAGCGCGCCATCCCAGAACAAACGCCGGGAAGATTCGAACACATGACTATAGTCGGAAGTTGTCCAGAACCTGACGAAGAAATCAGCCGATGGCGGACAGACTTCGACGAGCAAGTCACTTATTTGGATGTTGTGCGCAATACCAAGAGCTTTGACAAGGTCATCCGGCGAGACGGGAGGCCGATCGCCGTTGATGGTTACCATCAGCACTTTGCCGGCAAACTGGTCGTCAAGCGCCGCCATGCCACTGTTGAGCGACAGCACGCAGCGACCGAAAGCAGGACGGACCTCAGGATCTCCGGCTCGGAGATCCGCGTTGACTGATGACATGATAGTGCGCTTGAGTACAGGGAGTAGAGGAGGGGGATTTGGGGGAACTGGAGTAGGAATCGAGATTCCAGAGGTGGGGGAGGGGCGGGAGACTGCAGATGAAAAGGTAGCATGAATTTTGAGCACGCGCCAATATGCTCTCGGCGTGCAAGCGCACAAAAACACCGATGGTGCCCACATGTCGGCCTAAGAGTCCTTATTCATTCTTTTTTGGAGAGCCCGACCTTTTTTTAGGATCTTTTGAGAGCCCGGCCTGAGTGTCATAATTGACCTGTTTGGCATTGCATTACTACTCAGCCCATATTCAACGACACCTCACTGGCCCAAACAAGTGTACATCATCGAAAAGACACTGAGCTCAAATCATATAACTTGAAAAAGGAGATATACTCTGAACACTGGAGAATGGTGATGCCCTCATTTAGCCCACCAGTAGTTCGAGACAATAAACAGTTCGAAACAACGATATATACAACATTCAAACACTGACTAGTGACTACTACTGACATAAACAACAAGACATGATAGCTCATAAGAAGTCTTGCTACACTACCAAAATGCACCCATCTGCAGCGCTCAGACTCTTGTGATCCAGACGAGAATGACATTCTAAACAGAAGCAACTATTACATAGTAAGAGTGACATAGACAAGGATGACCAAATGACAAGGCGTATGCATAACAAAAGAAAGAACTACCCATCCAGAACCAGCAGTAAAGACAACAAAGTCATTCGAAGAGATGATCCAACACCATCATAATTTGCAGCCCCGCTTCGGCGACCAGTGATCCGGAGACACCAGTACTCCACCCTTTCGATGCAACAGCCCAATTACCTATCAACCTGAAGGCTCGAACCACATCACCGCTTGTCGTAATTGAGACATCCAAGGATCAAAGTTAATCCGGATGCCTTTGTCATTCTCACCTTCTTTTGGCTGCAGGCTGTGTCATTGACAATCAGGGGAGTTTGCTCCCGAACTCCTAGGGCTCGCCATGTAGACACAGTTTTCCATAGCAAACAGAGCCTCTCTGCCATCAAGGTCCTTGCCGACGGTGATCTCCTGGTTAATCGGATAATTGAGTCCGAGAAACAAAGAGTGTGAACCAAGGATGTTTACCCGCCTCCAACTAAAAAATCCTAAAGGCCCCAACAAGCTGGTATCCTGCTCATAGACGTAACAGCCATTGTCCAGATACTCACGTATTACACGGTGCTTGTATACAGTGGGGTTTTTGCAATATAACTTTTCCGGCTCATGTGTCCGAATGATCATCAGTCTTTTGCCGTCGTCTGATCGAGCGAGGAACCAGTTGTGCTTCCCTGTTTTTGGCAAATGTGGTGTGATTACAAAGGGCAGTAACTGTAGGGACACTGTATCATATCAAAAAGGACATGCATTGTTAATGTAAGATTAGCATGGTTCAGAGTATGAGTAGGATAATGCAAGAAATAGCATTGATATGTCCCTATTGGAACTGGGAGGAAAATACAGGGAAATGTATACTGGGTTCGAAAATATAGAAGTGCCATGCATGGTTATACTCATGTTATCTCGCAATCGATTCTTCACAGGAAACTACCATGGCATGCATGTTATGTAATCATGTTCTGTCCTCACAAACAAATTCTTCAAGGTAACTGTCACACCCTAGTTAGTTCAAGCATTAGAGTGTGCATCATGTATAAATTCCTCTTAAATTTGAAATGGGGAAGATAGAACCCCCAACCCCCTGGAAACAACTAGGGTTTACTAAAATTATTTTTCAATGAACCTGAAATGCCCTTCTAAAAAGTTCACCCTCTTTGTCTTGGGTTAGAACCCCTCGCAAAATTGGTGCACAATTTTCTAGGTCAACAGAAGGTCATTGAATTAAATCATAAGTATTTGATTTTGGGCATTTAAATGCTATAAAATAATTTAAATGCTCAAATAATTCTGGAAATAAATGTTTGCTGTTGGAAATATTCTAAATAGAGCCCACAATTATTTTCAGGATTTTTGGAAATGTTTTAGTATTTTTAATAAAGCCCATCAGTTGCAGTTAAATAGAAAAACAGAAACAAATCAAAAAAAAGAGAGAGAGGGAAGCCCACCTGGGCCTTACCTGTGCTGGCCCAGCCCACCTGGCTCGGCCCAGCCGACTGGCCATGCCAGTCGTCGTCCTCCTCCCGCCAGGAGGACGAGGAGCGCGTGGCCGGCGCCCACGGCCACACGCCGGCCACCTCCTGCTTCTGCCGACGCCCTGGAGAAGTCCAGGGATGCCACGCCGACCCCCAAGTCCCCCTCTCATCCTCCCTCACTCTCCCCCTCGTCTCCCTCACCCTCTCCCGCAATGGCCGAGCGCGATCCTCGCTGCCGTTCTCCGTAGACATCACCAGAGCCACCCCCTCGCCCCTCCGACAAACCCAATAGCTCCGCCTCGTCGCCCTGGACCTCTCCGCTGACCCACGCGACTCCAAACACCGCCGAACGCCGTCTTCGCCCTCGTCTTCAACCTTGGGCACCCGAGCCGTCTCCGGTCGATTCGGCGCCGCCAGGACCTCCTCGAGCTCGCTGACCCCCTCTCCGACCCCGCTGTGAGCTCCTCTTCCTCTTCCCCTAGCTCCCGTGCTCGTTTGGCCTCGGTAGTCGCCACTTCCACCGCACCCGAAAGCTCCCCGCCGCCGGCCATGGCGCCGCCGTGGCTAGAGCCACAATGGCTCGAAGCCAAGCTCACCGTTGTGCTCAGTGCAGCAACAGGAGCCCGTAGCCACCACCAGCTCCTTCTCCCGTGCACCGTAGCGTCGAACCCAACCCCGTCCGAACTCCAGCCGCCGCTGTCGAGCTCGCCAGCGTCGTTTCTGGCGTCCCTGTGTCCAACAACTTGCATCACTGGATGCGGCAGCTCCCCAGCTACGCGTAGCACGTCTCCACCGGCGATTTGGTCACCGAAGGACCAAATCCGATGCTCTCCGCCGTCTCGGCCTCGCCGGTGACTCAACACCGGCGGGATTAGTCCTGCTGGCCAGGGGTTTGACCCCAGTTTGACTCCATCTGAGACACTGATGTGTGGGGCCGGCTTCTAACTAATTTATATTAGTTTAAATTAGAGCTAATCACTCTGTTAGAGGTTAATGACGCTGTTAACTACCCCTCTCTCACTGACATGTGGACCCAGAGCCTAACTAACCCAGTTTAGTGCTAACTAAACACTAACCAACTCTGTTAGTTAGCTGAGAGACTGACAGAAGGGGCCCACCAGTCAGGTTTGACCTGGGCTGGCGCCTTTGACCCGCTGACGTCGCAGTGACGCAGTGCTGATGCATTAATTCAATTTCTGGATTTATTCTTTAATAGGAAATTCCAGAAAATAATCAAAACTTCTAAAAATCATAGAAAATCAACCATAGCTCCAAACGCAAAGATTTATATATGAAAAATGATCAGAAAAATTCAATCTATCCATCTGTAATGGTTTCATGCATGACAAAACAATTTAACCTTGCTGTTTTAAGCAGAATGAGGTAATGCACTAATAAAGCCATGTTTAATAAGCTAATAATTGAATCTTTGACTCAAATGAGTTCATCCCTTTCTGTTTTAGCTTGCATTAGGCCAAGACACCTTCATCTTGCCATGTCATAGCATGCATCATATTGTTGCATATTGCCATGTGTTGATTATGTTTCGGTGTGTCTTTCATGGTAGGTTCTGCCTTCGAGGATAACCCCGAGTATCCGTCTGAAGGGCAGTACCCTACTACCACTACAACAGGTAAGCAATCCATTGATCATTCCGATACAAAACCATGTTCTCACTTCCGCTCTTGTTTACTGCATTAAGACAACGCGATTCAAACTGCCGTGTGTTACGGTAGTTGAACCCTTATCCTTTGCATGACCTGTCATTGCCACAGTAACTAGATGAAACCCACTAGCATGTGTAGGAGTTGATTGAGCCATGTATGTGATTCCTAACTTGCTATGCCTGCTATGCTTAGAGTTGTGTCAGGTCTGGTTCATCTGGGTGATGTGCTAGAGTGATATGATATGTCGGTAATGTGAGGAATGTGTTGAACATGTTTTGGTAAAGGTATCGATGAGAGGCCATGTAGGAGTACATGGTGGGTTGTTTCATTGAGACCGTCCATAAGAACTGAGATCTGTATGCGTGATTTAAGATTCAGCTACTACCACACATTGGGCCCTGAAATATGACCCTGCTCGACTTACTGACCCCTCTCGCCCTCTGTCCAGGAGTTGCAACTAGTTTCTGGTGTTTGTAGGATATGTGTTGGCGGCCGTGCGTAGCGCTGACCCTAGGGGTGGGCTATGATGCGGTAGATACACTGTGGCCGGGTATGCCGGGCGCCCGTTTGGCGTCTCGGTTCCCTGTACACATCGTTTGGGGCCGTTAAGGACACCCCGGCTGGATTTCCTTGCGGATGGAACCTGAATAGGCGATAAACCTGGACTAGAGACTTGTGAGGTTAGTCAGGTCGTGGTCTACACCCACGTCGGTTTTCGCTTGAAGTCTGCCGAGCACATGTCGTGTACAGACGCTAAGTGGTGGAAACATGTGTGACGAAGTACACCCCTGCAGGGTATAAAACTATTCGAATAGCCGCGTCCGTGGTAAAGGACTACTTGGTTGCCTATACAGTTCATATACAAGTTAATGGATACTCCTAAAAGACTCAAGATAAGTTTGAGTACCGAGGATGGCCCTCTCGTAGGATGACGAGGGAGGATCCTCAGTGGAGTATTGTGTTGGTGAGTAGTGGACTCGTGTGCGAAAACTATTTTACTGGTGGAGTTCCGTAGGATAGCTTAGCCAAGAGTCAAAGCTGGCTTGCTGCAATAACCCCACCACCTTCTTGAGAATAAGCATGTATAGTAGGTTCTGTTGTAAGACTTGCTGAGTACCCTTGTACTCATGTTTGCTTAATTATTGTTTTCAGACAACAACACCGCCCCCTCCGATGGGTTCTACATAGACCTTGACATCGACGAGTGACTAGCCACCCAGGTGGTGATCCTGGTCATGGAGGGCCCTATGTAGATAGACAGGCTTCGAGAAGCCTTCTTTCTTTCTAGTGTCTGTACTCAGACTAGTTGCTTCCGCATGTGCTTGTATGATTGTATGACTTGAGTGTTGGGTCATGTGACCCCTATCTGTATGAACATGTTATGTATGGCTCTCTGGAGCCTTTAAATAAAGTACTTGAGTTGTAGAGTTTTGTTGTGATGCCATGTTGTATGTACTCATATCGGGCATATTGTGTGTATGATTGAAATGCTTGGTATGAGTGGGATCCGACAATCTAGTTGTTTATCCTTGGCAGCCTTTCTTATGGGGAAATGTAGTCTAGTGTTCCTCGAGCCATAGTAGTCCGCTACAGCCCGGTTCACCGGAGTCCTGTTAGCCCAGCACTACTGTTTAGGACACTTGACTGGCCAGCATGTGTTTCACTTCGTTCCTATGTCTGTCCCTTCGGGGAAATGTCATGCGGTGACTTCCGGAGTCCTGCCTAGCCTGCTACAGCCCGGGTTCCCCGGAGTCCTATTAGCCCAGTGCTACAGCCCAGAATCACTCGCTGATGACCGACATGCTCGATGTGATTCATGTATGCTTGTCTCCATAGGTCTGTGCCACTTTGGGTTCACGACTAGCCATGTCGACCCGGGTTCTCTGTCATATGGATGCTAGCGACACTATCATATACGTGAGCCAAAAGGCGCAAACGGTCCTGGGCCATGGTAAGGCGACACCCGTGGGATACCGTGCGTGAGGCCGCAAAGTGATATGAGGTGTTACCGGCTAGATCGATGTGGCTTGGAATCGGGGTCCTGATAGTAACTAACAGACCATGCATTGCTATATACTCGTGTTTTGTGGGCAAAATTTTTGTGAGGATATTATTCTAGCCATTGATTGCTGAAGGGCGAATATAGGTATGTACACATGGTAAGCATTGCAGGATTTCACTACTTCCAAATATAGAGTTCTCCATATGCACATTTACTTCCCTAATGTATGGTTAGATGAAACCAACAGTGTGGTGCATGTTTCTACATCATGAAAATGAGGAAACTAACATGGCCATTGAGACACACTCATATTTAGTAGTAGTATATAGATTACTGTAAAATAAGGATAATATCCATATATTCCTAACCGTTTGATTATCCAAGGTACAAATTGGCTGTAATGACATGGTCACTATCGCATGAATTAACTCATTCCAAATATAGCTGATTTACAACGTCTCTAATACATTGCCATAGTTCTACTCAAATTCTGCTCAAACAAAGATATGCTAATCATCACAAAAAGTTCAAACAGTGTCATGGCGTCATCATTAACATGAGAGGAAACAACTTGCACGCGCCGTCCCAGCAATACGTGGTGCCATCTGCTTTGTTGATCGTGTAGATGATGCCATTGTGTTCAATAGCATGACATAAGTGTGTATCAGATTTGACGATGATCCACTGCGAGCCGAGTTGTCTCCAGCTAAAGAAGGCACTGGCGTAAAGATAGGCGAGTCCGCGGTCGAACAAGGCAATTAGCTTGAAGTCTGTGTAATTTGCATGTCGTGTGGGCACTTGGCAGATTACAATCTTCTGCAAGACAAGGTCCATCCAACTGACGTAGTAATCTAGATGACTTGGACCGCGATGGTAATACTCTATATAATCCAACAGAGGAAGGATAATCTCATGGGAGGTCTGGAAGTTCACGAGCACCAACTTTTTACCGTCTTCTCTGAACGCAGCCATCCAGTGGGAGTTCATGCCGGCCCAATACATACCTGCCAAGAAGTTTCTGGTGATGGTGATCGGATCGATGTCGAGGGAAATGATGTACGGTGACCCACTACATACATGCAAAGAAGTTTCGGCTAATTGAGATCGGATTGAAGTCGAGGGGCATCATGCACGCCTCTGTATCATGGTGAGCCAATCTCGCAAGACCAGATAGCAGCAAGTAGGGTGTCTTGAAAAGCTTAGGCCTCGCTTCGACGATGGCCATGTGCATGTCCCTCGAGCATGCAGCCAGCCGTAGGGCGCTCAACATATCCATACACGAACAACAGAGGGCGAGGATGTCACTGGGGAGATTGCTCCAATCGCTGTTCATATGGATGCTGCGCGGTTCGCGTTCGGCCATGGTGGAGTTTGGAAGGGGGCTTGATTTACGGGGGAGAAGGATGTTGGTGCTGGAGCGGCTAGCGAGGGAATAGTGGTACTGGGGGAGGCGAGTGAGGCGACGGTACACGGGGGCACAGTGAGATGGAGACGGAGAAGGAGATGGAGATGGAGTGGTGCTATGGGAATGGGAGCGGAGAGGGAGACGAGGCGAGGCGCCAATGTGCTGTACAGTGGCGGTGACAGACTGCATTGTGCATAGGGTGAGGCTGACTTTGGTAACCCGAACACGCCACCTGGACTAGTGTCAGGCGCAGGGTGTTGTCCCTTCACTGTGAGGACTGGATGAATAGTATTTTGACCATCAAATGTACCATAGTTGTACTACTACTACTACTAGTAGGTACATAAGTACTCTAGTATTGTATAGCATAAATAGGTCTCCCGTGCTAGTATGCCTGTTCACTTCATCGTTCAGGTATCATCCATATTGCGAGCAGAACCAAATTCTCGTGCATGCCCGATCAACACTCTGCCGCGATGCATGCAGTGGTCGTTCTGGTGCGTCAAGGACGGCATGCAGATCGTTCCACACTTGAGAAGAGGAAAAATGGAAAGGTAGAACACGGCAGCAGAGGAAGAGAACGCTGGCTAACGAGGCTGGGAGGGGATCGAGCAGGAAGTTAATGCTCCACGCCTAAAGGTTTTGGGAAAACCTGATTTTCATAAGGTGACTTATACTCACCTAAACGGAGGGAGTATTCCTTAACCAGAGAATGCTGTGTCTCCCACTCACGCGCTCAAAAAAAACTACGACACATTTTTTATCTGTTTGCATAGGTCCCACCTATCAGAAAGGATGGGCACGTACACGGAACAGGTACGACTCATCAGTCTACCCGCATAGCCTTTTCGTTTAGTCTACCTAGTCGTCTAATCAACTGCGTGCACGCCACTTCTCCCATTTACTTCTCCATCAGGAACCGATTCTCCTCGGCCTCTTCACCTCCCCTTCGTCTTCATTTGCATCCAAACCCCACTGCGTTCACATTGTTTTAACCTCTTTAAATAATCATCTACTACTTCAGTTAGACTAGCCATCTAATCCTAATTCTCCAAACCATAGCCCTCCATTCCAGCGGTTCCAAATGGCGATAGAGATCGAGATGCAGGTTTTTAGCATCCAACATGTCCTCGTCGAAGGCTCGATGCGCATAGTTGCCACCATCACCATCCACCCAAGGGTTGTTAGGCAGTGGATCAACAATGTATCCAACTCCCTCGAAAAGGTAGAGACAAGGGTCATCGGTCTCGACGCGGAGTACACGGAGCATGCCCCTTGGAAGATCCAGCGCGCCGCCGTCCTTCAGCTGTGCCTCGAAGATGAAGTTTTGGTGTACCACATCATACACTCGCCCTCCATACCAGGTGAGCTTCACGATTTCTTGTCTTGGGAGGACGTATACTTCTGTGGGGCAGCCATCGAAGGGGACAAACAGAAGCTGGAGCCGTACAACCTTGATTTGAATAGTATCGCTGACCTACAAACCAGAATCAAAATTCCTGTAGAAGTTTGTGATAAACAGACACCATCCCTATTCGACGTAGCAAATTTTGTGCTCGGTACAAATCTTCAGAAGGGTGATGAGACGGTGGCATTAAGGTCGTCTAGATGGGAGAATTATCCCTTGATGTACGAGCGGATAAAATATGATGCCCTCGATGCTCGTGTGAGTTTCGAGATAGCTGCAAGGTCCAAAGAGCTTGTTGCAAAGCCGTCTCCCACAAAGAATGAGAACAAGAAGAAGAACAAGAAGAAGAAGAAGAAGAAGAAGAAGAAGAAAAGGCTGCACCAGCAGGAGGGCATTATGGATGGATGAACTATTTCCTCTCTTGTAAAAAAAATTATTCCCTCTCGGTGTATATTGATATAGATGGACTATTTCGATGGTGTGCATGTCTTTGGAACAGAGTAGTAGCGTGGGTCCGCTTGACTATAAGGAACTATTTATCCGCATATATAGCTTTCTCTGCTACTCCTTCAAGTGATCGGTATGCAGTGCATGTGTCCGTAGACATGACAACTTGTCCATGGAAGTTCAACTACGACGACCATCACGTATCATATCGCGATTCCCACGGCACCACGCCCCCCGACGTGCGCCTCACCCCTCTCGGCTGCACCGCCCCTCTACCTTTGTGTGCATGACATGTGGGCCACCTAAAATGCGGCGAGCATCAAGTTTCTACCATAGCCACCCGCGATTCCCACGACGCCGCTCGAACCCATGAAACCACACGTCCCCCGACCTGCGGCTCACCCCTCTTGGCCCCACTGCCCCTCTACCTACGGGAGCATTACATGTGGACCAGTCACCTATCGGGTCCACATGTTATTAACTCAAAGGTAGGTGTAGTAAGGCGCTGAAGCTCAGTCTCGACGGCCCTGAGAGGGAAATGTAACTCCTGCGCCAGGGCTTGTGGTGCTCCCACAGCACGAACTTATGCCAAACTCGAGATTTGTTTCTTTACTGTACATGGACGCAATGATTTAATGGACATTGTAATCTCAACATGTGATGGGGAGCTCTAAATTTGAATTTGAAACTTATAAAATGAAAAGATTCAAAATAAATAAACTGGGAGAGAGGGAGTATATCGTAGGATGTGTCCAATACAAAATAAGTCCCCTGGTTTGTCACCGCGAAGATGCGGTTAGAAAGGAGCACAGTGTCTTCCTACTCGTACGGCAAAAAATTGGCCGCAGACAGCATGGTCCGCCTTTGACCGCCATGTGCAAGGTTCGTGCTCTCTTAATCTCACCATGGTTCCATCATACCAATTCATGCGGTGGCCCGTTGAATGGCTGATCCCAATGTTGGACAAAGGTTCTACGGGAATGGTTTCACCATTGTAAATGTTGTGCAAATTGATGTTGGTACCCTCCCGTACATATGCAAGCCAATCTCCACTCGCGCCGAGCCTAACCTGTGAAACAGTGGGCATGGGGAGAATTAGGAAATGGACACGGAAGTAATCTTTAGAATGCATTTACTACGTGAACAAACTCATCTTACCTGCTCATCAGAGGAAATCCGAGTGCCTCTCAAGGGGCGTCAACTTGCAACTACGGCCACGCCACGCTGGAGAGACCCCCAAGGAAACATCCTCATGCATTCCAGGGAACATCAAGATGCATTTGTATGAGTAGTTTATCTTGTGAGAGAAAAGGATGAATGAGGGAAGGCCTCTAGAGATAGAGATGGACACTACTACTACCAATGTGCTGGCCCGTGCGTTGCAATGGATCCAAAGTAGTAGAATAATACTTGTTCACATGCTTGAAATATAAACACTCTAGTTTTGATATACATGTGTCAGCAGACATGACAACTTGTCCATGGAAGTTGAACCATGGCGACCATCACGTTTCTTGTTTCTACCACTGCCACACCCACACGCGATTCCCACGATGCCGCTCCAACCCACGGCACGACGTCCCCCGACGTGGACATGGATCCTATGACGTGGCTATCACTGCCTTGCCCTGCCTTTCCTTCGCTGACAGGTGGGACCCATGCTTATGGGTCCCACATGTCAGTGATAGAATGGTAGGATTGTTTGCGTCAGGGGATCCTCATCCCCACGATGTGCCCCTCATCCCACTCGGCCCCACCACTCCTCTGCCTTTGTGTGCATGACATGCGGGCCAGCTGAACTACGGCGACCATCAACTTTCTACCACAGACACACCCGATTGGACGCGGTTTGCCTGCTCCGCTGCTGTGCTCTGATCCGTACTCCCGCACCATCGAATTTTCATCCAGCGGCTGTGACACATTTCGTCCCGGGCATAATCCTCAGCTGGAGTACATATGTACTACAGGTAGTACCCGCTGGTGTGGCCATCTATGCCTCGTAACGCCCCGACGCCCACCTATGGCACCCACGCCACGGCCACGCCACCACCGGCCGGTTCATCTCGAACGAGTGAGTCACGAACCACGCCACCACCATGAGAATGACATGTGGGCCAGCCGCATTTAAGGTCCGCATGTCACTGACTCATAGGTTTGGCACTAAGCCACTGAAGTTCGGTCCCTTGGGCCCCGAGAGGGAAATGTAACACCTGCGGCAGGCCTTGTGGTGCTCCCGCAGTACGAGCTCGTGCCAAAACTGGAATTTTTTCCTTACTACTACTCCTACCAACTAGTACTAGTAAGGTACACGTGCATTGCACGCATGAGATTTTGATGGTTTTTGCATTATGCTTCTACATGTGGAGCTTTCTGGATTCTAACATGTGGCAAAATCTCGTGGAATGTAAGGTTAGGCAAGTTTGATTAACTTAGGTGAGTGTTTGGTTCAAGCTACACCTTAGGCAAGCTACACTAAGGCCCCACATGACATACACAAAATCTGAGATGACTTATTCACCTAGACGGAGGGAGTAGTGTTTCTAGCAAGATGCCCGCGCGTTGCACAAAGTTGATGGAAAAGGTAAGCACAGCTTATAAATTGACGGATGGAGTACTAGTTACAGTGATGCATATAATTAAGCAAAGGAATCGCACATGTCGGTATTAACTGGAACGAGAATGCAACAACAGAATAAGAATTAAGGCCACGATGATGCGATCGAAGTGGTGGTTACAGAAGGCAAGAAGAAAGATGGATCCATGAACGTATGACCTCCTCCTCCTCAACTTAGTGCGCCGGGCCACCGACCAGCGGCTAAGGAGCGGCGACTTTTGTGGCGAGGTCGAGGTGCTTCTCGGCAAAGGCATCCAAGGCTTCCAGCCGGTTGAGGAAGGCCAACGTCGTAGCGTCCTCACTGGCCTTGTAGATACCTTTGTACACGATTTGCTTGTACACGTGGATGTGTAGGTCGACGAATTCTTGCAGGGCGAGGCGCCTCACGGCGAGCGCGACCTCCAGGTGGACATCCTTCGTGGCGTCGGCGGGCAGTCGCAGGGCCACCAGTGCTTGAAAGAGGTTCCGGCCATCGAGGCCGATTAGGGTGGGAGGCAATGAGGAGCCCGGGCGCGCGGGCTGGAGGAGTATGGTGATGTCGTCCGCGAGCTTCTTGATGACGGTGAACTTGTTGTTGGTGTCAACGATCATCTGGTCCAAATAAGAGTCGTAGTTGGCGTCGATGGCGGCCATCCACCAGCCGGTCTCCAACACCGTCTAGAGACGATCCTCGGCGCCATGCCGCAGGCCGGCGTCGTGGACCATCTGGCATAGATGTTGGCCACTCACGCGCATCGCCGCCATGGGTCTGGAGTGAGCTCTTTTGCGCTTAGTGTAGGTGCTTAGGCGAATGCTTAGGTGCGTACGATGTGGTAGATGCATTGGAATGGAGGGGCGCCTTTATATAAGGGCAATGAGGGCAAACTGCGTTGCATTCACATCGTGCAACCTCTTTTCCCGGACCTCCTTCCATTACTTGCCTCATGCATTAATTGAAGGAGGATGCATTGGCCGTTCACCATATCGGGAACCGCTACTCCCTCCCTCGTCTGCATTAAAGCCGTATCGGGAACTGCGCCGCCCGCTGTCAAATCGAATACTCCCTCCGTCTAGGTGAGTATTAAGTCATCTTACGAAAACCACTCGTTTCTTCCAATTATATACATACAATATATATGGCCAACATCATATAGCCAGTAGTTTAGTTGTCAAAGAATTTCAGGGTGCTTAGTTTTGTCAAAGAATTCCAGGGTGCTTACTTTTATTTGAGAGGTGGGTTGTGCACTTATGCTGGACACCATTATTGTGACAAGCCTTTTTAATAGTACTACTATACAAAAGTGGAGTATATACATTTTTTAAAAGGCTAGAGGGCGGGGCAGTCTACCTCGGTCGGTTTCACGAGAGGCGAGGGCCTTTGTGATTTGTCGGCTCATTACTGCTGTCAAATCGAATAGTATTGCGCCGCTGGCTGCACGCCTGGCGCCTCCATTAAACCCCTCTGTTATACCTGCATGCAAACCGAGAATCCTACTCCGGCCACACGTCCGTTCATGAGTGGGCCGGAATTAAACACAACACCAGCCGAGCTCCTCCCGTCCGCCCTCAGTTTAAACGAGGCCAGACGCCGGCCAAGCTCCTACCGTCCGCCCTCTATTTACACGAGGCCAGATAGACAGTGGGCAAGAATCTCACCACTCCGCCGCTTCCCCATATCCTCCTTCACCATTTTCTCCACTCTTCCGATGGCTTTCGATGAGCCGTTCACCGGCATATTACTCGGCTGGGTGGCCTGCCGAGCCCTCCGGATACGGGCGAGGCCGCTCGGTGCTTCACCAACCTCACTTGGCCCGACGGAGCTAGTTGCATCCCCAAGCAGGCACGTGGTTCAGCAACTCGCCGCTCCAGTTCAGCTCGATGAGGAGTGGCAAGTTGCTCCACGCCGGCACGGCGGCGAGCACGCCGGTACGGGCGCCATCGCTGCCGCGTCGTACCGCGCCACCAGTGTCTATGGTGGCCGCGCCTCCCGTGTCTGTGGGCGCGCCTCCCATGCCTGCGGCAGCGCCATGCAGGCAGAGCCAGAAGCCGGGTGCGTGGAGAGCGACGAGAAGGTTGCCAGCTTCTCCGTGTCCACCGCCATCATCGAGGAGAAGTAGAACACGGGAGGCCGCCGCCACTTGGGACCCATGAAGGCCACCGCCGAGGCGACAACCGCGGATTCAGGTGGTTTCTTTGCTGCTTCGTCTCTTCCGAGGACCTTCGTCGACCTCGCAAGTATCTGACGGACATGAGGAAGACAAAGGGATCCGCGGGCGGCCATTTAGAACTAAAATAAGTCTAGATACATCCATTTCTAGGACAAGTATTTTCGGACGGAGGGAGTATTAATTATACAAGAGAGCCGGATTGGCACCTCTTAGTTCATGTAAATGTAATGAAATCCATCATGTTTATATGAAGATCCGGCTTTTTTATATGAAATCATTCATGCTTATATGAAATCAGTCCGTGTTTGCATGAATTTCATCTGGTTGATTAGAGTTGTAAAAATGTATGCCGCTGGCGTTTGATGTCGTCCTCCGCTTAAGGAAGCGGGAGGAAATTTGCCGGCTGTCGTTGGAGATGCTCTTTATGTCGGTGACATCCAATCCATTTGAGTTAATTGCCTGTATGATTGTCCCTCTATAAAAAGTTAACTGCATGTACAGTGTACACGTGACTTGCAGGGTGGCTACAGCTTCGTACAGAAAGTTAAAAAGAAACAAGTCCATCCTTAATCTTGTATTCTAAGTACTCTATGGGTTCCACTGTCAGTACAGTAGCGAAAGATGTATATATTAAATAAGTAGTGTAATATATAATATAAAAATATAAAGTTAAAAGACATAATTCGAACTCATGTCATCGTGTTGCGAGCATCCGGTGTTAACCAGCCCAGCACAGTTTTGTTGTAGACCATGCTGGAGATATATGTCCATGTCTACTCTTATATATACTCCATTCGTTCCTAAATATTTGTATTTTTTAGATTTCAAATGGACTACCACATACGGATGTGTATGTAGACATATTTTAGAGTGTAGATTCACTCATTTTGCTCCATATGTATTTTTAGGAAGGGGTCAGATTTGTCCTTGATTTATTTATGAGGTATCCAGATGGCACTGCACCGCCAAGAAAAGAGAGTAACATCAAAATTATGGACTACTTTTTTGAGTATGTTTGTAAGGTCCGGTCATAGTCACTTGTTGAAATCTCTAAAAAGACAAATACTCCCTCCGTCCGGAAATACTTGTCATCAAAATGGATAAAAGGAATTGTATCTAGATGTATTTTAGTTTTAGATACATCTCTTTTTATCCATTTTGATGACTAGTATTTTCGGACGGAGGGAGTAGAAAAAGAGTTGGTGATGATGGTGTGCGTGCCATCCTGCAATATAGGCCATCGGATTTATATCTAACGGATAGGAAAGAAACTATGGGCAATTTTGCAAAAATATACCCACACGTCTCTCCACGTTCGCAAATAAGGCCTTCCCTCGTTCAACCTTTTCTCTCACAAGATAAACTACTCATACAAATGCATCTTGATGTTTCATGCAACGCACGAGCAGCTAGCTAATTTCTTTTAAAATAGTTGTTGCGATAATTGGGTTGAAGTGATATATTTTATGTCTGCCCCGAATGATTTCAGATTCACTAGTAGTAACAAAGAAAAGGTTGCCTTGTTAATTAACATAAAACAGGGTGAAAACTATCACATGAGGCCGGTAAAAACAAGGCACACTGGGTTCAGCGTCATCGTCACTACAGCTGTGCGCGCGCGAGAAGTCTACATATCGAGGGGGCTACCGAGCGAGGCACCGAGACACAATGTTTGAGAGAGAAACCAGTTGACAGATTATGATCAGATCGATTTGTCACCCTTTTGCTGTCATTGTTGGGGGTGGAGGGAGAGAAAGACGTATTGAGAGTGTGCGCGGTAGGCACAGAGGCACAACTAGTGTGTGTGTGTGTGTGTGTGTGTGTGTGTGTGTGTGTGTGTGTTTGAAAGAGGAGTAGATAGATTATTATCAAGATCGATGTGCCACCCTACTCCTTCGGTGCCGGGTAGTGTGTGTGTATGTTCGAGAGAGAAGCCAGTCGATAGATTAGTATCAAAATCGAGGTGTCACCCTACTCCTTCGGTGTTGGG
This sequence comes from Triticum aestivum, assembly GCF_018294505.1. NCBI lineage: Eukaryota > Viridiplantae > Streptophyta > Magnoliopsida > Poales > Poaceae > Triticum > Triticum aestivum. The sequence goes on from NC_057797.1 coordinate 227,896,816, forward strand.
AAGTGTGGGTGTGTGTGTGGGGGGGGGGTAGTGACACTCACATATCTCTACTCTTATAAAAACAGAGTTGGTGATGATGGTGTTCCTGCCATCCTGCAATATAGGCCATCCGATTTATATCCGACAGACATGAAGGAAACTATGGCAATTTTGCAAAAAGATACCCACACCCCTCTCCGCATTTGCAAATAAGGCATTCCCTCATTCATCCTTTTCTCCCACAAGATAAACTTCTCATACAAATGCATCTTGATGTTCCGTGCAACGCATGGGCATCTTGCTAGTAGGGAGAAGGAGTTTGTGTGACACATATCTAGCTACATTAAGGGATAGGTAGATAGCATATGTGTGAGAGACATTAGTGGCTGTGGGTGGGCGGAATTAAAGGGGTGGGCGTGTTAGACATAGAGAGCATGTGTGTTTCTGTGTGAGAGACTTGTAGGACGGGGTAGAAAGACGAATTTAACCCTAACGGAGGGAGAGAAATACACGAAGTGCGCGTGTGTGATTCCGATGCCCATAGGGAAATGAGATATGTATGCGTGTGAGAGAGATTGCACAATTCATTCACGTATCACTATCTAATGATCGTGGACGTGCATCGCTTGAACATAAGTCAATATCTACTTCGTATCGTGGCCAAAGGTACAATATCGATTCAACGCTATAAAGATTGGACACTCACATATCACATTTTTTTCTATTTAAATAAGCCTTTTTAGTTGTGCATGCCAAAGTTACAGTGATGTTTCTTCAAACAACCAATGTAGCTATCATGAACATGCACCATTGTTACTCTTGCATTCAAATTCATTAGTCTTGGATGATTTAAGTTTCTATTTTGAAGTAATATATGTAATATTCATACACGAATTCAACGGGTACGCAATTTATGAAATGGAGGCTATGTAATCATATGAGGTAACACTTTTAAGTAGCTGACTACAATATCCATTTATTTTTTGTGCGCCTCTACACTAACACATCAATGCATTATGTTTAAAGTAAATAACCAATGGCACTAAATTATCTATTTACACGAGAAATACATAGGCTGAGCGTTTGATCCCCTTTTTTGTGAACGCGCCACTACACCCGTACGATTGGCCACTCCCGTGTGAACGTCCAAGTTATCGGCGCATCATCCCGGATTATTGTCTTTTTTATGGGGTGGACTTCACACTAGTTATTAACTACTGATGCGTGCCCCGTGTGCACAGTCTAGCATGACCTTCCCGCTAGCACGGTCCAAAATTAGTTGAAACTGGATACGAACGATCCCGCGGGCGGAAAAATCTCCTGCCTCCTTCTAAAATTTCCGCACCTTAGTCTTTAGCATGCGAAATCCCCCTTTTGTCCTTGGTGCACGGAGACCAACAGTTACAATACCGCCCTCATCTACATGATAGGTCGGGGTTGCTTTGGTAACTTCCGGTTCCCCCACTACACGGCACCCCCATTTCCTCTCCCCTCCCGCAAAAATGACTAACTCCATAGCACCAGAGCATCTTACATCATGACATCCGTACTTCATCGCCCTTTCTCCCCTTCCCTCTTGAAACCCTAGACTGCTCATCCACCGGTGTACCATAGCCCATTCACTGCCAGTGGCATCCACCTCGCCGGATCTGCTTCTGCGGCCGCATCTACCCCTCCCACCTCCCGTAGAAACAAGTAGACTGCTCATCCACCACTGTACCATAGCCCATTTAGTGTCGGCCTTGTCCACAGCGCCGGATCCGCTTCGCCGGTACTCTCGTCAACCGCCGCGCATCTGCAGCGGCTCATTCATACTAACCACCGGAGACGCTTTGTACACACCCCCCGGAGCCGCCCCACCGACGCCCCCGTCGACGGCCAATGATCCTCTTCGCCGACACCTTCCTCAACCCTACCGGAGTAGCTTCGCCTATACCATTCTCAACCCTACCGGGGCCGCTTTGCCAACTCACAAGTCCACGGCCTCAGATCCGCTTCCTCGCACCCTCATCCAACCTACCGGAGCAGCTTCTGACGCCCCATCCACGGCCGCACATCCGCATCGTCGACACCAACCTTAACCCAACCACCGGAGCAGCTTCTGACGCCCCGTCCATGGTCGCAGATCCGCATCGTCGACACCATCCTTAACCCAACCACCAGAGCAGCTTCACCTACGCCCTCGTCCACGGCCATAGATTCGCTTCGCCCACACCGTAGTCCACCCTACCGGAGCCGCTCCACAAACACCCTACTCGACGGTTCTAGATCTCCTTACCGGACCCCGACAGCGATGGCTACGTCATCACCCTCGACGTTTCTAACCTGATTCCCATAGTCTGGAGAGATGCCAAGCACTCGCCACGGCCTAGGTACTTGTCACCTTTAAACCCGTCCAGCATCACCTGCCCAATGTACTTCAAATATACTAACCGGTCGCTGTTACCTATTATGCAGCTGGCAAAAACTACAAGGACAATGTTTCTTCTTGATCTAACAGCTTGGCCAACCAAGATCCTGGACTGAGGCATTGCTATGATCTTGTAAGCGTGTCTCTCTCTCTCTCTTGTATTCTTCTGTGCCTGCCAGCGTGCTTTGCTAGGATTTTCGACCAGTAATCCCTTTGTGCAGACAATGATTTCTACTACTGGCTGCTAAATTAGATATGTAGATGTCATACATGATACTACCTCGTACCTCCATTCCTATATATAAGTCTTTCTAGAGACTCCACTATAGGCTACATACGGAGCAAAATGAGTGAATCTACACTCAAAAATGCATCTATATACATCTGTATGTGGTCCATACTGGAATCTCTACAAATACATATATTTAGGAACAGGGGAAGTACATTACACAAAATCGTAGGTGGCATGTAGGAATTCCAGTGCACTACATTAGGCTCCCTTAGAGTGCCTGCTAGTCCAGCATACAGAGTCATGGCTAGTTTATGGTACACAGACAATCGTTAATTGGTGGTTTAAATATGCGCAAGGGATATGGAATGTAGTATCATGTAGAGATGTCTAAAATTAGCCGTCTCAACTTGTAGATAGGGTTACACAATGAAAAAGTACAAGATGTATGTGATAATTTCGTGGAACATCGCAAAAAAGGAGAGGCAGCGGTGAGCCTATACAGTGTGCCATGGTACGCCACTCCTCCATTGCAATCATCGTGACATGTTATTTGTATGCCAGTTCTATTAGCCAAGTTTCTTAGGGATAGTTATTATGAGTTATCCTAAGAAAATAAGCACCTGTGAAATATAAGCTCCATGTAATAAGCCAACGAGTTCTTTTCATTGTGTTTTCATCTTATCTTTGGTATGATTAGTGGAAAGTCTAGATTGCATTATATTTTTTTCATTTTGCTGCCCATATGGAAATTAATTTGACTTGCAAACATCACAAACTGAACCCAGTGCAGTAATTAATATGATAGGAAAACAGACCATCACTATTTGCTCAAAATGCAAATACAAAGACACCATCTACTTGGCACAATCTACTTTGGTCAATGTTTTCCATAGAGATCTTGTTGCCTAATTTAAACGAAGAACTCATGACCCACATTTAAATGAAGAACAATTATTTATTGAAATTCGATGGTCCAAGTGGCTGGTTATTATCGTATAGCAGCACCACCTGAAAGCATCATATAGCAGCAGCAACTCATAGCAACTCATCATATAGCAGCAGCAATCTGCAATTCATCATATACCAGCAGTAGCTCATAGCAATTCATCATATAGCAGCAGCAGGGGCAGCTCATAGCAATTCATCATATAGCAGCAGGAGGAGCAGCTTGTAGCAACTCTTCATATAGCAGGAGCAGCTTGTAGCAACTCATCATATAGCAGCAGTAGCTCATAGCAATTCATCATATAGCAGCAGCACCAGCTCATAGCAACTCATCATACAGCAGCAGTAGCTCATAGCAATTCATCATATAGCAGCAGTTGGAGCAGCTCATAGCAATGCATCATATAGCAGCAGCAGAAGCAGCTCTAGCAATTCATCGTATAGTGGATCAGAATGAAAATTTGGCAAAAAATCAGAGGAGATCCCCACCTTGTTGGATGAGCTCATCCTTCAACAGCACCTCAAGGCCATGGTCTGGGAGGAGGGGAGGGGGAATAAGGTGCCTTCTGCCGCAGTGTGGCATCAGCCGTAGTTGTGCAGCGCCCGCTGGAGTAGTGCGTTGGACGAACCACAGTGGAGCAGCTACTGGAGACCATGAGAATGAGGGGCGGCGCCAGAGGGAGGAGAAGCCAGGGAGATTTGCCCCTACCCGCCGGCCATGTAGCCTAGCTGGACATAGCATTGTTGAGGACAAGGCCAGATGGGACCAGTGGCGACGGCTCGCTGGAGGAACCCTAGTGCTGCAGGCAGGGGATCGAGGTAGAGGGAAAGGGGAGAGGATATGCAAGCGGGCAGGGCAATGAATGCTTGCGTGTTTGTTTTTACTTAAGGGTCAGGTGTGACACGGGCGTCAGCAGTTGCATTTTGAGTGTAATATAGGCAGACAACAGAGTCATTTCACTATTCCCCTTCCCTTCAATTTTTAGTGAGGTTCTACACGAAACACCCCCCTCTAAAGTGAAATTAGTTAAGCCCAAGCCCATAACTCAAAAATGATTTCTTTACATCTTTTATGGCTTATTTTGACAATATGCCCTGAAAAGGCGGAATCGAACTGGCCCTTAACCTGCAATTCAATTGTGCGTGCAATGATGAATCACTCCTGCCTGCTATCTGTACATTTAGGCATCATCATACATGGCATAACCTAATACATGTGCATTCCATTGTAGAATCTGGAATATGCAATGTTTATGTTAGTTCATACACTACACATGATGTTTAAATGCCCCTTAAATCTGGTTAGTCAAGTGATGGTCTTTAAGCCTCCTTTGCTTCTTTTCTTGATATGTAGGATTTGCTCACGCATCTGTTCAATTGCTTGTTTGCATCAGCCAGCCATACTAGGACTGTTTGCTTTGATTACTTGTTGTTCTTGACCTAACACTCTAACAGAGCTTGTCAACAATTTAAACACTAAGGGCTACTGTAGTGGGGCCTTGTCTAACTCATAGGTGACATAAAGGTTTGGATGTACACTACAGTAGGCAAGTATGTTAGGAAAGTATGCATATTTATCTTCCAAGGAGACGAGTAACTAGTTGACATAATTATGTGGTGTTGTTTTGTTATAATCTCATCCTTGTGTGTTCACAGACTGGAAAATATGCATATTTATCTTCCAAGGAGACGAGTAACTAGTTTGTGTCACCTTGCAGAGGGGGTGCAATGAAGATAAGATTGAGGATTTCCAAGTACAAGATGTTAGGAAGGAGCCTTGCAAGAGAAGTAGGAGCTGCGTTGAGCCTCTTCAACCTGCTAAGGTAAGTCACTGTATGCAACTCAACAGTTCAATTCCTTGTTTGTTTTAGGCATAGTTAATTTTCTCTTTTCAATTGCTTTATTTGTCCTCAGTTAATGGGATGCCCAAATAATCATGCCTGATGTTCGGTACTTGTATCACTATTAGTTGACATAATTAAAGGCCTTACCATTTAATTACTCTGCCGAAGTGTGCCTGAAGCTTTGAAGTCTATTAACCAACTATTATTGCATGAGGCTCACAGTCTAGTTTATACTACGCTAATGATCGCATAGTTTTGTCTACTGTAGTATGTTTGCATGAAACCCTCTACTGTTCATTATGCTCCCTAAGACTTTAATTGAGGCACAGAATGGCCAACTACTTGCTTACTTATACGCAATGTGTTGTCTAAATTTGTAACTTGTCTATGTTTTTGATTGGGCCCCAACATCATGCTCCTCTGGTGAGCTAAGAGGGATTTCTGTATGCAGGCTGCACAGACTATCTTTTTTATAATTTTTAAAATATCACCTGCTTATGCTTCATGACGTGTAACATTTTTTTTGAAAGTGACGTGTAACATTATTGTTAGTCCTGTTTTGCCATGTAGTACAAAATAGTGTCTTGTTCGCTTCACTGTTGTAGCTATATTTTTGCCCTAGTCATGTGTACTTACAGAAACATTTCAGGATGAAGTGACATCAACACAAAGATCTGCGAGCAGTGCGGCATGGCCGTTACCGAATGATTATGGATTGGAATTGGAATGTGTTGATGTTCTCGAGCATCAACTAGAGGTGGCAAGACAGCGTGTACATGATTGTCAACGTATAATCAACAAGTTGAGACTGGACATGCAGGTATTAGATGCAGGAGTCAAAAAAATGAAACAAGACACTGAGGTAACCATGAAGGAATTGGAGATTTTGTAGACTGAAATTTGTGCTATCTGAATCTGGCCAATCCTATTTTCTGAAGAGATTATAGTTCAAATGGATTTAAGTTGATGCGCGTCCATGATGTATGAGCTGTATTTGCCCACTGTATGTAATTTGTTGTTTGTGTATGCTTTATTATCACCTGTGCCGAACCATAATGCCCAGTGGGTATAATCGGCTGTAATTACTTTATTGTATGGTGTAGGATTATTCTACCTTTCTATGTCGTGATCTCTTTGTTGTAATAGTGTAGGCTTTTTAGAGGTTATAGTATTGAGTAGGATAATTCTTTGAATATGCTATGTCGTTCAAACGGGGGCCAATTTGCCCGACCATGGCCCATCACGGGCCGTCGGATCCATGGGCCTTCTACGTCTCGTACGATCCATGGGCCTTCTACGTCTTGTAGGATCCATGGGCCTTGTACGTCTCGTAGGATCCATGGGCCTTGTACGTCTCGTAGGATCCATGGGCCGCCGGCTCATTTATGGGTCTTGTACGGGCCTTTAATGGGCCATAGACGGGCCTTTAATGGAAATCGTACGTTTTATGGGCCGACCATAACGGGTCGTTAATAGGCCGTATTTGGTGATGCTATGAAAATGGCCCAACAGACTAACAGTCCACAAACGGGCCGACTGTAACGACGGGCTGAATTTGGCCCACAAACAGAAAATGACAGCAACGGGCCGTAAGTAACCGAATGCTGCACATGAGCCCAAGAATAAATGGGCCCTCAGAAGGCCGAAAGTTAACTTGGGCTGGAAATGGCCCAACGGAATAACGGGCCGTTAATGGGTATAAAGTGATACACTGTTCATTACGGGCCAGTTTCACCACGGGCCATTAATGGTTGTAAAGTAATACATTGTTCATTACGGGCCAGTTTCCGCATGGGCCGCTAATGGGCCAAGAGTTACAAGGGTCCTCATATGGGCCCAAAGACGTCATGGGCTATACATGGGCCAGAAGTGAAAACGGGCTGGAATCATATTGGACGGCCCAGATGACGCTACTGGGCCTAATTCGGATAGGGCGTAACGTGCCTTGGGTTAGCGGGTTGTAAATGGACTATATGCGGATAGGCCGTTAACAGGCTTTCCATGGGCCGGCCCGCTAGCTTTTGACCAAGTCAAATGGGCCGACCTTTTCACAGGAATGGGCCACTGTTGGGCCATGCCACGTGTCGACGTATCATAGGCGCCTTCTGTCCAGTGAGTGGATGACATCTGTCCCAACGATGAGCCGCCACGTGTTTCCTCTAGCCAATGATGATTTTACACGTAGAAAATCCCCATTGGTCGGGGCTGTTAACGGGTTATCAGATCCAAAACCCGACTCGATAGCTTAACGGTGTTCCGTTATGGTGGATGCCACGTGTCGGTCACCCTTGACGAAAGCACTTCTGTGACGCGCGATTTATTGTCATGGAAGTGGACACTTCCGTCATGATAATTTTGGTAATGTCATGGAACACTTCTACGACAGCACAGATATGACTATCTTGATTCTGTCATAAATTTGTCATGGATGTACATGCATGAAAAAAAACGACCTACTGTGACAAACACGTATCATCATGGAAGTGTATTTTTTGTAGTGGATGGTGTTGCATAATTCACATAAACGATGAATAAACTAAACAGATGGCATTCACACAAAGGATGTCTAATCTAAGCAGATGGCATATTTGATGTATAAAGTAAGCAACGCAAGACACCTTATGCATGATATGACCAACATCAGCATGCCAAGTTAGAGCGAAGCCCTCAGGGGGTAAATAGGAGTTGTCTTCTCCTTCTGAATCCCCCTCAAAACAGATATCTTCCTCTCGATTACAATCCGAAATGCGTGGAGGGGGGCCGCCTTTGCTCCTACCATGGAGCAACATCTGCATGAAATTTTATTGCCACGCAAGGCTCGTCTCTTTTGCTCTACATGTTCAGTTCAATTGTTTACAATAATTGTCATGCATAGGAATAAAACATAGTGAGATTATGTAAGGAGTGCATGCAGAAATCCAGAGTGATGGTAGCAACCTGTGGATAGACCCAAAACCAATAATAGCAGGCAGATAATGGATTCAGTTAAAAAATATAGATTATGGCTTCTTTACTGTTTGTTTCCCACCCAACATGAAACTCATAGTAGACACCGGAGATTAACCAGATAGTAGATAGATACTATTGATACCGGCCCCGATATGTACCCCACAACCATTTAAAAACTCAAGTTTGACCATTAGTTTGGAGCTGACTCAGAGTCTAATCGGTGAACAGGACGATAAAGTAGCATGTAATATTAAGCGATGCATAACGTAAGAAGACACGAAAGAGTGCGACCTCTCTTGTGGACCCGTGTAGTCCTCGAGGTCATCTGCTCGGTTGATGATGGTAATGCAGTTTTCATGGCTGCCAGCGGCGGGGAAGAAGATCTGAGGCGGTGAAAGACAGTCTGGAGGCCGGATCCCTGCTGTGTTGGACCCTTCTATCGTTGGAGCAGCTGAGCTGGGGTGGACGACGGCGCAGCAGGAGCGGGACAAACCACGCAAGGTTTTCTTTGACAACTATCTGTAAGAGAAGTAATTCTGTAAGGGCTCATTTGAATTGGAGGATTCCAACAATGCAGGGATAGGAAATAGACAAGAATAGGATAGGAATGCACGTGCTAAACAGAGAATTTAAAAACACAGGATTTCTGCCAATCTGGGTGTTTGGTTCACAACAATTGGAAGATCACAGGATGCAAAGAAGCATGGTGAGATTAAGTCAAACCACAAGAAAATGTACGGTTATAATGCTATTATGCTACTATCTCTTAGTCTTGTGCTTCATGAATAGGAATTTGAAAAGGAGGACAAGTGAAAATTAAAATTCCTACATTTTTTCTTTCAAGGAGACACTAAAGGAACAAATCCGTGTGCTCAGTGGACAATATATATAACATGTAGAGTAAAAAAGAGATGCAACAAGTGTACAACCTCTTTGGTGAAGCCATGTCGATCTCAGCGTGATTGGGTTGGCCGGTGAGGATGCTCCAGGTGACTTTGCTGTCGAAGGAGGGGAAGAAGATCTTAGGCGTCTGGAGATGGAGCCCGAGATACTGCTCCACTGTGATGGAGGGTTTCGTCGTTGGAGCAGCTCCGATGAGTTGTACGACGCCAAGGTTGAAGCAGGACAAGAGAGACAATGAACAAAGTTAACCTGAGTGGAATTCTAATAGCATCTCCAATACATGACGTAAAATACATAACCACAAAGTGCTAGATGTAAAATACATCATCCGGTCATCTCTGAACTTAACTATCGAAACTGAACTTAACTGTCGAAACTGAACTTTGTTGTCGAAACTGAATTTTGCTGTCGAAACTGAACGCACTAGCAAGGTGAGGCTACACGTCGGTCGACTGACTTTTTCATCTCTGGTCAATCAATTTTGCAGCCATTGGATACGAAATCAAGGTCCTGTGGTTCATCTTCAACCACCACCCCCCTGAGCCGCCAGCCACCACCGACCAAACAGCAGCCCCCCGCCACCCGCGGCCGGCGGTGCGCCTCCCCGCCCGCCCCGAAAACACTCCCCACCGTCGGTCCGCCATCGCCCCGGCCATCCCTCTAGGCCCCCCCATGCCGAGATTTTTCACCGGTGATCCCCACACCACCGCCCCGCCAACGCCTCGCCACCGCCGGCGACCACCGCC